>NW_028166695.1:0-37133 GCF_964263955.1 Coregonus lavaretus
AGTATGTGTTGAGGGAGTTACGGCTGGTTTATTGACACTCTCTGTGGGAGTGTTGAGGGAGTTACGGCTGGTTTATTGACCCTCTCTGTGAGAGTGTTGAGGGAGTTACGGCTGGTTTATTGACCCTCTCTGTGAGAGTGTTGAGGGAGTTTACGGCTGGTTTATTGACCCTCTCTGTGAGAGTGTTGAGGGCGTTACGGCTGGTTTATTGACCCTCTCTGTGAGAGTGTTGAGGGAGTTACGGCTGGTTTATTGACCCCTCTCTGTGAGAATGTTGAGGGAGTTACGGCTGGTTTATTGACCCTCTCTGTGAGAGTGTTGAGGGAGTTACGGCTGGTTATTGACCCTCTCTGTGAGAGTGTTGAGGGAGTTACGGCTGGTTGATTGCCCCTCACTTTAAGAGTGTTGAGAAGGTTACTGCTGATTGTCAAAGTCATGTGCTTGGAAGTTGTTTTGTGGTGATGCAGTGTTGAGTCAGCTGATTTGGAAGGTGTGAAGTTGTCTTTAAGTATTCATTCAGTGAGTAGGAGTCTGTAGTTAATCTCTCCCTCTAGTCCTCTCTCTTTCTCTCTCTTTCTCCTTCTCTCTCTCTTTCTCATTCCCTTATTCTATCTTATTCTAATGATCCATTTAGCTGACCTTCTCCTGACTAGTAACCTTTTCTCAGATTCCAGTTAATGTTCAGACCCATCCATTTTGTTTTCTCTCCCAACCAGGTCTCAGGGCATTTCGTAATATTCTGTACGTAAATCTGTGGTACTCGATTTAGTATTATATGTTACGTTAAGTTAGGTTACATTATTAATGGAATAGTGGTCATACGATATCATACAAATTAGAGAACGTATAGTATCATACGTCTTACCTGGTCGTACAATAGCAAACAAATTGGATGATGTAACCTGAGACCAGGGCCGGTTTCCCAAAAGCATCTTAAGGGTAAATGCATTGTGTAAACCTTCGTAGGAGCGTCGTTAAATCTCTGAGCTGTTTCCCAAAAACATCATCACTAAAGTAGCACTTGAAAACGCTTTTTACCGACTGTCTCAGATCACTCCTAGAAAAGCTAAGTGCATTTTGCTAATTGTAGACTACTGTCTGTAGCCTAATTTCTGCATCAATATATTTCATGATGTGCCAAATCTTAATGTAGTGCATTATTGCCGAGTCAGCATTAGAATAAGCCGTCTCAATATTTGCAGTCATAGGTGATAATATCTGTCTAGGAAGCTGATCCGATAGCAGCGCTGCTTCTCTTCCGACCCGGAAAGTCACACATACTTGCTTGTAAAAACACACACACACACACACACACATACTCACACACTCACACACACACAAATGGACGCAGGTTGATGTTTATTGTCATGAATCTTAACCTGGAGGCAGAACTGAGTGATTTCTGTTAGATGGGCCAGCTGCGAAGTCAAAATTGTCTATATGGTAAAAAGTTATGCTTTTTAGTCTTCATTTAAGGTTAGTCATTAGAGTTAGAAGTGTGGTTAAGGTCAGAGTTAAGGTTAGCGTTAGATTTAAAATCAGATTTTATGACTTTTTGTCGCGATTGAATAGGGCAAGATTCATGACAATAAATGCAAACCTGCCAAATGGACACACACACACAAATGGACACACACACACGCTCACACACACACAAGGACACACACACACACACACACACACACACACACACACACACACACACACACACACACACACACACACACACACACACACACACACACACACACGGACACAGACACAGAGCCACTTCGTACAGTCACAATGTCTTGACCTTGACGTTAATAACAACAGTTATGATTTCCTCTTAACAAAGACCATATTGTATCAGTGTCAAGTTGAGCCTCACAGATGCTCTGAAGAAAACAAAAACATGCAGATTAAATGAGCCACATTCTGCCCTATTCAAAGAAACACATGATCATAGAACAGGCCGTATTCAAACAAATACATGATCATAGAACAGGCCCTATTCAAACAAATACATGATCATAGAACAGGCCCTATTCAAACAAATGCATGATCATAGAACAGGCCCTATTCAAACAAATACATGATCATAGAACAGGCCCTATTCAAACACATGATCATAGAACAGGCCCTATTCAAACAAACACATGATCATAGAACAGGCCCTATTCAAACAAATGCATGATCATAGAACAGGCCCTATTCAAACACATGATCATAGAACAGGCCCTATTCAAATACATGATCATAGAACAGGCCCTATTCAAACACATGATCATAGAACAGGCCCTATTCAAACACATGATCATAGAACAGGCACAACAGACAGTTGACTTTGAGACACAGCAGGACTCTTGGTAACATTATACATGTGTTATAGAGGTTTTTTGCATGTGAAATACATATTATACATGCATTTACATTTAGCAGACACTCTTATCCAGAGCAACTTACATGAGCAATTAGGGTTAAGTGCCTTGCTTAACTAGTCGGCTCGGGGGTTCGAACCAGTGACCTTTCGGTTACTGGCCCAAAACTCTACCTGCAGTATGTTACGTTTAAACCCCTTTTTCATGGCTGTGACATGCAGCCTGTAATTGTGGCACCCACTCGTGCTCTCAACATGCATAATGCATGAACACCTGAATAGGTACATACTGTTGAGGTGAGTTAAATGCTCTTTTTGGCCCTTCTGATTCTGTTAATAATATGGCTCCTCTTTGATAAAATGATTCTGTCACCACTGGGTTAGAGCTTGACCCTGGAAATATCTCTGTCTGAACACTAAACGACCAACCTTACATGCCTCAATTATCTAGCATTAGTTAAATTGCCTTTGGGGGTTTTAGACCTTTTGGCTTTCACATTTGTTGATAATTGTTCTAATTTCTTGTCAATTTTGGCTTTAAAAGCAAATACTATATCGAGCCATTAGAGACAATTGCTTACGCAAAGGTTTCTAGCTAAGACGTCAACAATAGGTCTGTTTTACACTAAACTGTTATTACCTGTTATGGCAGTTAGCAATGCCATGTTATTACCTGTTATGGCAGTTAGCAATGCCATGTTATTACCTGTTATGGCAGTTAGCAATGCCATGTTATTACCTGTTATGGCAGTTAGCAATGCCATGTTATTACCTGTTATGGCAGTTAGCAATGCCATGTCATTACCTGTTATGGCAGTTAGAAATGCCATGTTATTACCTGTTATGGCAGTTAGAAATGCCATGTTATTACCTGTTATGGCAGTTAGAAATGCCATGTTATTACCTGTTATGGCAGTTAGAAATGCCATGTTATTACCTGTTATGGCAGTTAGAAATGCCATGTTATTACCTGTTATGGCAGTTAGAAATGCCATGTTATTACCTGTTATGGCAGTTAGAAATGCCATGTTATTACCTGTTATGGCAGTTAGAAATGCCATGTCCTGTCTAATACGCCAGCTGAGACACGGCTTTGTCCCTGCACACTGTGTCTCGTGTGTGTTGAAAGAGCAATAACATGATGGCCTTGGGTCAGAGTAACTGCCATTACGAAATTATTTAATTATATTTCCTGATACCCAACGCAAGACGTTGACTCACCATTAATTACTGTGAAAAGTGTGGTTTCATAATCACACTACGGTATAATCAACTTAATTATTGTAAAGTGGCCGGGAAATTGTTTTTTGCTGCTATTGAAGAATGAACTGGCTGTTTTTATTGTTCCATCAGTCACCCAGATACATCGACCTCTAGCTTACCCCAGCCTTTCATTGATGAAACAACTTGTCATCGCCGCTTCATTCTCACTCTCGGCTCCCATCTCTACAGACAAGCCTCCATTACGTTATCAGCAGTTAACACGCCATTCTCTCGCAGGGAGCCCTGTTCATTTCTTAACCACTTATCAATTTGTGCAGGTGATACCATGGAATCACCCTGCCATCCCTGTGTGTTCAGCGCTTCAGCACACTGCCACGCTCCAATGGATGGATCACTATTTTACGCCTGTCTTTATCTTGCCGTAGAGTGAGGTGCGTGAAATGGCAGCTCCATTAGGAGAATATCTCAAAGGGGCCATGGTGATGGAGTGTTGCCTTTGGTTTCATGCACTGTTTAAAGGAGCCCCCCCCCCCCCCCCCCACCCCCGATGCTCCTTGAAGCCTGACAATATTTCATGGCTAATTATGTTGTTTATTTTAAATTTGTTAAGGACATTCATAGTGAACAATTCAATAGAGAGGCATTTTAATAAGCTTACTGCTGGCTGTACAAAATACTACATATCATCAATATCATCACAACAACACATTTTCGACAGATTTCATGAATAAACTATTTGGAAATGTGAAGCTTCCATGACTTTATAGATTAAACCCATCTCTGAATGTTTTATTGAATGAGAATCACTTTAGCATTTAGTACTATGAGAGAATAGGGAAGGATTCAAACTAAATGAAAGCTGTGTGCAAAACGGTAACATTTGCTGCGGGTGTAAAACATGTGGGCGGTATTTAAACCATGTTCCTTGACGTTACGAAAATGTTAAAAGAAGCGAGAGAAAAGCCCATGATCAAAAAGTCTAAATACACTGATTCACTTTTGATTCCACTTTCATAAAGAAGATATGACAAAATGCTTTTTCTGTGTTTCCACCCGTTTTCATCATGTGAGTTATCTAAGAACTCAAAATGTTCCCCTCAGTTTAAATACATGAACAGGAAGTAACACAGAAATACATCCTGTTCCAAGTTACATTTGCATTTAACATTTCTGCAAAATTCAGACCACCTACAAAACCTGTAACTTCAAAAAGATAGCCAAAAAAGTTAGCAAATTAGCATTATTTCAAGGAAGTTATTATATAGAATTATTCCTTAATCAATCTCAATCCCCCTGTTATTACTGACCAAATGACTGTACGTAACTCTGTACAGTATCTTCTACTTCCTGTCCGAACTTGAGAGCCCAGGCCTAGATTGCACCCAGGCCAGTGGTGATGAATGCACAACAAGGTGATGATAACACATCTCCCTCGATACTGTTCATCATCTGTCCTTAGACTCTGATCTGTATACGGGTGAGGAGGTGATTCCAGCTTTGGTTAACTAGATTGCACCCAGGCCAACTCTACCCACATGTACATATGACTTCACCTACCTCGACTAGCCGGTGCCCCCGCACATTGACTCTGCACCGGTACCCCCTGTATATAGCCTCCCTACTGATATTACACATTGACTCTGTACCAGTACCCCCTGTATATAGCCTCCCTACTGTTATTACACATTGACTCTGCACCGGTACCCCCTGTATATAGCCTCCCTACTGTTATTACACATTGACTCTGTACCGGTACCCCCTGTATATAGCCTCCCTACTGTTATTTCCCATTGACTCTGCACCGGTGCCCCCCTGTATATAGCCTCCCTACTGTTATTTCCCATTGACTCTGCACCGGTACCCCCTGTATATAGCCTCCCTACTGTTATTACACAATGACTCTGTACCGGTACCCCCTGTATATAGCCTCCCTACTGTTATTACACATTGACTCTGCACCGGTACCCCCTGTATATAGCCTCCCTACTGTTATTACACATTGACTCTGTACCGGTACCCCCTGTATATGGCCTCCCTACTGTTATTACACAATGACTCTATACCGGTACCCCCTGTATATAGCCTCCCTACTGTTATTACACATTGACTCTGCACCGGTACCCCCTGTATATAGCCTCCCTACTGTTATTACACATTGACTCTGCACCGGTACCCCCTGTATATAGCCTCCCTACTGTTATTACACATTGACTCTGCACCGGTACCCCCTGTATATAGCCTCCCTACTGTTATTACACATTGACTCTGCACCGGTACCCCCCTGTATATAGCCTCCCTACTGTTATTACACATTGACTCTGCACCGGTACCCCCCTGTATATAGCCTCCCTACTGTTATTACACATTGACTCTGCACCGGTACCCCCTGTATATAGCCTCCCTACTGTTATTACACATTGACTCTGCACCGGTGCCCCCCTGTATATAGCCTCCCTACTGTTATTACACAATGACTCTGCACCGGTACCCCCCTGTATATAGCCTCCCTACTGTTATTACACATTGACTCTGCACCGTTGCCCCCCTGTATATAGCCTCCCTACTGTTATTACACATTGACTCTGCACCGGTACCCCCTGTATATAGCCTCCCTACTGTTATTACACATTGACTCTGCACCGGTACCCCCCTGTATATAGCCTCCCTACTGTTATTACACATTGACTCTGCACCGGTACCCCCCTGTATATAGCCTCCCTACTGTTATTACACATTGACTCTGCACCGGTACCCCCTGTATATAGCCTCCCTACTGTTATTACACATTGACTCTGCACCGGTACCCCCTGTATATAGCCTCCCTACTGTTATTACACATTGACTCTGCACCGGTACCCCCCTGTATATATGGCCTCCCTACTGATATTTTATTTTACTTCTGCTCTTTTTTTCTCAACACCTTTTTAGTTGTTGTTTTATTTTTACTTTATTTGTTAAAAATAAATGCACTGTTGGTTAAGGGCTTGTAAGTAAGCATTTCACTGTAATGTCTACACCTGTTGTATTCGGCGCATGTGGCCAATAACATTTGATTTGATTTGATTTGAAATATGAGGGAAGTAACAAGAGGTTGAGAGAAGAGAGGCTAGAGGAAGGGGATTTTTATCTATCCTGTTGCTTAGTCACTTTACCCCTACCTGTGTGTACATATCTACCTCGACCCCTGCACATCGACTCTGTACTGGTACTCCCTGTATATAGCCAAGTTATCGATACTCATTGTGTATTTATTCCTCCTGTTATTATTTTTCTATTTGCTATTATTTCTCTTTCTTTCTTTTATCTTAACTCTGCGTTGTTGGGAAGGGCCAGGTCAGTAAGCGTTTCACTGTTAGTCTACACCTGTTGTTTACCAAGCATGTGACAAATACAATTTGATTTGATTTGTTGCTGAAAAGCGTTTAGCGTGTCTTTTGGAGCATTTTGGAAGGTTATTATGAGTAACACCAGAATCGCAGCTAATTGACTGATGTTGACACATTGAATGTGGTGTGGATCAGGTAGCTTAGTGGTTATGACCGTTGTGCCAGTAACCGAAAGGTCGCTGGTTCTAATCCCCGAGCCGACTAGGTGAAAAATCTGTCGATGTGCCCTTGAGCAAGGCACTTAACCCTAATTGCTCATGTAAGTCGCTCTGGATAAGAGCGTCTGTTAAATGCAAAGGGGGTGTCATAGAATTAGTAGTACTATATCCAGATGGTGACATTTAGTTCTACCCGTTAGCCACGATAGAGTCAGGTTGCTCCCTGGTTGGTTGATGATCACAGGTTGGTTTACAGTGAGGAGGTGGAATTGGTCACCTGACCGGTGATGTCTGTTCTCTTCCGCCATGTGACTCTGTGAGCCTTCACTGCTCATTAATCTAGCATATCTCTGGTTTATTCAACACCATAGATTTTTTGCAGGTATATACTATGTGTGTGTGTGTGTGTGTGTGTGTGTTATCCAGCAGAAGAGGGCCTTTAAGGTTAATATAATGGATTATTCAAGGACTGAATAATAAACAAAAACAAGAGAGCTAGAGAATTAAACCTTGAATTCCTTAGTTTTCATTTGCTTCCACAGACTCTAAGCAATAAAGTAACACTTCTAGCATTTATTCATTCAATTACCTCGTTTTTAGCAACAAGATAGTTCAAAAATGTAAAAAAAGCACTAAATTCATTATTTTGTTTTTTCTTCTAGGAACAAGGGAAGATTGGTGTGACGTTTAACATCGGCACAATGGACATCAGCGTGAGAGAGAATAGCACACCTGTGAATGACGGGAAGTACCATGTGGTACGTTTCACCAGAAACGGGGGTAACGCCACACTCCAGGTGGACAACTGGTCTATCAACGAACACTTCCCAGGAGGTATGGAACCTCCCTCTCACTACACCTGCATGGTTTCACCTGTGTGCTGCGATAATATAATATCATATATATGGTATTGTCTAGTCAACTTTCAGAGTTCTTGGTTTTATAGATAATATAATATCATATATATATAAACAGTAACAGTACAGTAACAGGACAGTAACAGTACAGTAACAGAACAGTAACAGAACAGTAACAGAACAGTAACAGTAACGTAACAGAACAGTACAGTACAGTACAGTAACAGTAACAGGACAGTAACAGAACAGTAACAGTAACAGAACAGTAACAGAACAGTAACAGAACAGTAACAGTAACAGAACAGTAACAGTAACAGTAACAGTAACAGAACAGTAACAGTAACAGAACAGTAACAGAACAGTAACAGTAACAGTAACAGTAACAGAACAGTAACAGTACAGTAACAGAACAGTAACAGAACAGTAACAGTACAGTAACAGAACAGTAACAGAACAGTAAGAGTACAGTAACAGAACAGTAACAGAACAGTAACAGTACAGTAACAGAACAGTAACAGAACAGTACAGTAACAGTAACAGGACAGTAACAGTACAGTAACAGAACAGTAACAGAACAGTAACAGAACAGAACAGTACAGTAACAGTAACAGTAACAGTAACAGTAACAGAACAGTAACAGTAACAGAACAGTAACAGTAACAGTAACAGAACAGTAACAGTACAGTAACAGAACAGTAACAGAACAGTAACAGTAACAGAACAGTACAGTAACAGTAACAGGACAGTAACAGAACAGTACAGTAACAGTAACAGGACAGTAACAGTACAGTAACAGAACAGTAACAGGACAGTAACAGTACAGTAACAGAACAGTACAGTAACAGAACAGTAACAGGACAGTAACAGAACAGTAACAGAACAGTAACAGAACAATAACAGTAACAGGACATAACATCTCCCATAAGAGCTGTGTCTTCCCATTTACCTGTCACTCATAGGGTCCCTTCTAGAAATACATTTCTCTCTTTCTTCTTCTCTCTCTCATTGTACATGTTAGTCATTTAACAGACGTTCTTATCCAGAGCCACTTACAGTAGTGAGTGCATACATTTTCATACTTTTTTCGTACTGGTTCCCCGTGGGAATCGAACCCACAACCCTGGCATTGCAAGTGCCATGCTCTACGAACTCTTTCTTGTGCCACACACACACAGAAACACACTGAGTGGAGCAGCGTGGCCTCAGCGTCTCGGAGGCCTGTCAGTATCACTCACATTAAATACTCCATACTGGTCGACAGTGCTCCATGTGGCCTGATTACTTCAACACAGACATGGACTCTCTGGTGGGAACAGGAGTGAAATCACTTCTCTCACTTCTCAATTCAATTCAATTCAAAGGGATTTATTGGGTTGGGAAACATATGTTTACATTGCCAAAGCATGTGAAATAGATAGGAAACATTTTGTGGGCAGTGTGCACATAGCCTGTCTTTGCCTACGGCGGCCTCTCTCAATAGCAAGGCTATGCTCACTGAGTCTGTACATAGTCAAAGCTTTCCTTAATTTTGGGTCAGTCACAGTGGTCAGGTATTCTGCCACTGTGTACTCTCTGTTTAGGGGCAAATAGCATTCCAGTTTGCTCTGTTTCTTTGGTAAATTCTTGCCAATGAGTCAAGTAATTATCTTTTTGTTTTCTCATAATTTGGTTGGGTCTAATTGTGTTGTTGTTTCTGTCCTGGGGCTCTGTGGGGTCTGTTTGTGAACAGAGCCCCAGGACCAGCTTGCTTAGGGGACTCTTCTCCAGGTTCATCTCTCTGTAGGTGATGGCTTTGTTTTGGAAGGTTTGGGAATTGCTTCCTTTTAGGTGGTTGTACAATTTAACGTCTCTTTTCTGGATTTTGGTAAATAGCGGTTATCGGCCTAATTCTGCTCTGTATGCATTATTTGGTGTTTTAGGTTGTACGCAGAGGATGTTTTTTTGCAGAATTCTGCATGCAGAGTCTCAATTTGGTGTTTTTCCCATTTTGTGAATTATTGGCTGGTGAGTGGACCCCAGTCCTCACAACCTTAAAGGGCAATGGGTTCTATAACTGATTCAAGTATTTTTAGCCAGATCCTAATTGGGATGTCGAATTTTGTGTTCCTTTTGATGGCGTACAAGGCCCTTCTTGCCTTGTCTCTCTGACCGTTCATAGCTTTGTGGAAGTTACCTGTGGTGCTGATGTTTAGTCCGAGGTAGGTATAGTTTTGTCTGTGCTCTAGGGCAACGGTGTCTAGATGGAATTTGTATTTGTGGTCCTGGCAACTGGACCTTTTTTGGAACACCATTATTTTTGTCTTACTGAGATTTACTGTCAGGGCCCAGGTCTGACAGAATCTGTGCAGAAGACCTAGGTGCTGCTGTAGGCCCTCCTTGGTTGGGGACAGAACCACCAGATCATCAGCAAACAGTAGACATTTGACACTAGATTCTAGTAGGCTGAGGCCTAGACTTTTCTAGTGCCCTCGCCAATTCATTGATATATATGTTGAAGAGGGTGGGGCACAAGCTGCATCCCTGTCTCACCCCACGGCCCTGTGGAAAGAAATGTGTGTGTTTTTTGCCAATTTTAAACGCATATCCCATGGTAGTTATTGGGATCAGTCCTTGGTTCCAAATATTGGGGAAGATGCCAGAGCTGAGGATGATGTTAAAGAGTTTAAGTATAGCCAATTGGAATCTGTGGTCTGTATATTTTTTCATTTCATTTAGGATACCATCAACACCACAGGCCTTTTTGGGTTGGAGGGTTTGTATTTTGTCCTGTAGTTCATTCAATGTAATTGGAGAATCCAATAGATTCTGGTAGTATTTGATAGCTGATTATAAGATTTGTAATTGATCATGTATATATTTTTGCTGTTTGTTCTTTCTTTTAGAGCCAAAAAGATTGGAGAAGTGGTTTATCCACACATCTCCGTTTTGGATAGATATCTCTTTGTGTTGTTGTTTATTTAGTGTTTTCCAATTTTCCCAGAAGATTCTATGGATTATTCAATTACATTGAGCTGATTTCTGACACACTGCTCCTTTTTTTCCTGTAGTATTTTTCTGTATTGTTTTAGTGATTCACCATAGTAGGCTCAGGTTTTTTGGGTCTCTATGTTTTTGGTTAGTTGGTTTCTCAATTTCTTTCTTAGGTTTTTGCATTCTTCTCTCTCTTTCTCTTTCTCTTTCTCAATCTGTCTCTCTGACACCACACACACAGACACACACACACACACACACCACACACACACACACACACACACACACACACACACACACACACACACACACACACACAATGACATACAGTGATCAACACTTGACAAGATCTGTTTCATTTTTAAATAGGGACTTCTTGATATCTCTATAGCCTACTCTGTCCCTGCTTGGTTTAAAAGTAGCCCATTTAGGCTTTTAATCCAATCACCTCTCTCCCAAATTGGCAGATAATTTCCAGATCAGTAAAGCCTGTAATTCAACCTTAATTAATCTCCCTCCCCTCCTGTAATATCATTGTCATTTGTGACCGACCGCCTTGATTCAGTCTTATGTAGCAAAATTTGAAATTGTGTTTTTTACATTGGATAAAAGCAGAGACACAGAGCTACAAAATGGTATATCATACACTACATTTAACATTTACATTTACATTTACGTCATTTAGCAGATGCTCTTATCCAGAGCGACTTACAAATTGGTGCATTCACCCTATAGCCAGTGGGATAACCACTTCACTTTTTTTTTTTTTTTTTTTTTTTTTTTTTTTTTGGGTGGTGGGTAGAAGGATTACTTTATCCTATCCCAGGTATTCCTTAAAGAGGTGGGGTTTCAAATGTCTCCGGAAGGTGGTGAGTGACTCCGCTGTCCTGGCGTCGTGAGGTAGCTTGTTCCACCATTGGGGTGCCAGAGCAGCGAACAGTTTTGACTGGGCTGAGCGGGAACAATATGAAAGTAATTCTGCTTTGAATATTGATAAACTTGTAATCTCACTTTTGAGAAAATGCCTTTGAATGTTTTGGTACCTAGTGAAGAGCTCTTCTTTGTCTACATCCATTCAGCATCGTTCACACCCTCTTAAGATTTAGCCCCACCTATCTCGTTTCGCTCTTGGAGCATTCAGAGCGCACACTTGACACTCTGGCCGATGAGTAGGGTTGATCGGAGTGCTCTGACCTCACAACGGCAGTCAACAACATCAAGCTGGCTAACATTGGCTAGCTTGCTATTTACCTTCAGACACAAAATGGGGATTATGGTTAATTGTTTACCTCTGGATAACAAGAAAACAGCCTAACCAGCTCTGCTAGCAAAAATACATTTTTTATTTTTTGCCGAAGTTTACTGACACCGGCCATATTCAACGGGTGTTGTGCGTTAGTAAATTCATCAGTTATTCTGTGCTCTGGCACACTCAAACTGAATTTACTAACGCACCCAAAATGGTTACTTGCATAGTGGAGTCTTTTGTTAAGACATGTAGCTAGCTAGCTAGATAAACAATTAACCTAGCTAGGTAAACAATGTGTAAGATCATACACGTCACATAACGTTAGTTAGCTAGTGAGCCAGCTAGCTAACGTTAGCTAGTTAAACAATGAACCATAGTGCCAACTCAACATTTGAAACTTGTAATATCTCTAAATGTAGCTAGCTAGATTATTTTACCCTTATACATCATGCATTATGGACGCGTCTCCCTGTCACGGATGTAATCCGAAGACAGGTGTTTTCTCCATCTCTTTAGCTATCATACCTTAATTCCACTGATTTCCACTCGATCCTCCAGTAAGTGGAAAGCAACACTTATGCAGCTCCACTACACAATATTTTTTTTTTTAAAGCAGTGTTAGACATGATTACCTACACATACTGACCAGCTCAAATAGACAGACGCCTTCTATATGGCAGACCAATCTGAACTCCTCTCTCGGCATGTCCAGCCCACTCATTATCTCAGCTAATCATGGCTAGTGGGAAGATTGCTGTCTTGTTCTGTGGCTTAACCAACTAGGCTCGTAATTTAACAATTTTATTGTGACAATGAGCCAAAGTAGGCCCATAAAATGAATGGCCAGACCTTTGTGTTGTTGATGGGCTCGCTGATTTCTCAGTCCCTCGATGCCCTCTTCATCAGGTAATAGACAGCCATAAAATATGGATGGGCTGAAACTGGATGGGATAACACTAGATGGGCTGACACTGGATGGGCTGAAACTGGATGGGCTGAAACAGGATGGGCTGACACTGGATGGGCTTACACTGGATGGGCTGACACTGGATGGGCTTACACTGGATGGGCTGAAACTGGATGGGCTTACACTGGATGGGCTGACACTGGATGGGCTGAAACTGGATGGGCTTACACTGGATGGGCTGACACTGGATGGGCTGAAACTGGATGGGCTGAAACTGGATGGGCTGACACTGGATGGGCTGACATTGGATGGGCTGACACTGGATGGGCTGACACTGGATGGGCTGACGCTGCTACTGTACATGGCTTAGGGTAGTAAAGACTTCGTAAGTCACACTCTGGATAAGAGTCTGCTAAATGACAATAATGTAAAGCGTTTGCTACCGTCAAGGACCTGGATTCTCTGGGTTTATTTGCAGTTGAAAAGGGTCGAGGATATGGGAAGAGGTGATAGTTGGGTAAGAAACTGGTTGGGTCTCATCAGATGTTTAAGGGAACGGGGACCCAGCAAATTGTTTCTAACATGGTAATACATTATTTAAAATTACCAACAGAAAAGTATGAATAGACTATGATTATGCTGTCCTAAAATGTGTCCCGTGAAAACTGAGTGACAAACCTAATCTGACAGAGTACGTTATCCATTTTAGGTCACCCTCAGCCTCAAGCATCAAACCTCGTCGGTAAAGTTTAGTGCTTATTGTCACTGTTTGTCCCCACACTTCCAAAGGATGCTTCATCTTTGTTTTCCCTGGTGTTTTTAATATAGATATGTAATGCCTCTCTAACATACACAGCCATTACAGCCATCTACAGTAGCAGACTGTAAAGTTAAACGTTTTAATGTGCCGCCTTGGGGACTATAAAGCTTATTAAATCGGGGAAATGGACCAAGGTGTTCAGCGGTAACGTCGCCAAACATCTGTGCTTTATATTTTCTTAATGCTAGGTGGTATTAATCCTTAACGTCTCCTTGGCAGCTCTATCCCAAACATCTGTGCTTTATATTTTCTTAATGCTAGGTGGTATTAATCCTTAACGTCTCCTTGGCAGCTCTATCCCAAACATCTGTGCTTTATATTTTCTTAATGCTAGGTGGTATTAATCCTTAACGTCTCCTTGGCAGCTCTATCCCAAACATCTGTGCTTTATATTTTCTTAATGCTAGGTGGTATTAATCCTTAACGTCTCCTTGGCAGCTCTATCCCAAACATCTGTGCTTTATATTTTCTTAATGCTAGGTGGTATTAATCCTTAACGTCTCCTTGGCAGCTCTATCCCAAACATCTGTGCTTTATATTTTCTTAATGCTAGGTGGTATTAATCCTTAACGTCTCCTTGGCAGCTCTATCCCAAACATCTGTGCTTTATATTTTCTTAATGCTAGGTGGTATTAATCCTTAACGTCTCCTTGGCAGCTCTATCCCAAACATCTGTGCTTTATATTTTCTTAATGCTAGGTGGTATTAATCCTTAACGTCTCCTTGGCAGCTCTATCCCAAACATCTGTGCTTTATATTTTCTTAATGCTAGGTGGTATTAATCCTGAACGTCTCCTTGGCAGCTCTATCCCAAACATCTGTGCTTTATATTTTCTTAATGCTAGGTGGTATTAATCCTTAACGTCTCCTTGGCAGCTCTATCCCAAACATCTGTACTTTATATTTTCTTAATGCTAGGTGGTAATAATCCTTAACGTCTCCTTGGCAGCTCTATCCCAAACATCTGTGCTTTATATTTTCTTAATGCTAGGTGGTATTAATCCTTAACGTCTCCTTGGCAGCTCTATCCCAAACATCTGTGCTTTATATTTTCTTAATGCTAGGTGGTATTAATCCTTAACGTCTCCTTGGCAGCTCTATCCCAAACATCTGTGCTTTATATTTTCTTAATGCTAGGTGGTATTAATCCTTAACATCTCCTTGGCAGCTCTATCCCAAACATCTGTGCTTTATATTTTCTTAATGCTAGGTGGTATTGATCCTGAACGTCTCCTTGGCAGCTCTATCCCAAACATCTGTGCTTTATATTTTCTTAATGCTAGGTGGTATTAATCCTTAACGTCTCCTTGGCAGCTCTATCCCAAACATCTGTGCTTTATATTTTCTTAATGCTAGGTGGTATTAATCCTTAACGTCTCCTTGGCAGCTCTATCCCAAACATCTGTGCTTTATATTTTCTTAATGCTAGGTGGTATTAATCCTTAACGTCTCCTTGGCAGCTCTATCCCAAACATCTGTGCTTTATATTTTCTTAATGCTAGGTGGTAATAATCCTTAACGTCTCCTTGGCAGCTCTATCCCAAACATCTGTGCTTTATATTTTCTTAATGCTAGGTGGTATTAATCCTTAACGTCTCCTTGGCAGCTCTATCCCAAACATCTGTGCTTTATATTTTCTTAATGCTAGGTGGTATTAATCCTTAACGTCTCCTTGGCAGCTCTATCCCAAACATCTGTGCTTTATATTTTCTTAATGCTAGGTGGTATTAATCCTTAACGTCTCCTTGGCAGCTCTATCCCAAACATCTGTGCTTTATATTTTCTTAATGCTAGGTGGTATTAATCCTTAACGTCTCCTTGGCAGCTCTATCCCAAACATCTGTGCTTTATATTTTCTTAATGCTAGGTGGTATTAATCCTGAACGTCTCCTTGGCAGCTCTATCCCAAACATCTGTGCTTTATATTTTCTTAATGCTAGGTGGTATTAATCCTTAACGTCTCCTTGGCAGCTCTATCCCAAACTCTGTGATTGCCAAGCTATTATGGCTGACCCCTCAGCCGTTTACCAGGGGAAGGAAGGGCACATATTGCTACTTCTTTCACCAGAGGCTCCAGGCTTTAGAAAGTATAGGGAATGAAGTTATGGTCCGAAGCGCCAATAGAAAAAATGTGTAATGTAAAAATTGAATACAAAACTTTTGCACACCAATGTTTCGTTAGCAAGCTGCTTCTAGTAGATTGGTACAGGATGTGAGTGTAACCCCCCATGAATACTAGTGGTTTACAATGTCTAGAAGGATCCTCACTTAATGACTTGCTGTTCTAAATGATGTCATAGTTAACGACATGGATGCTGGCTCAATAGAATAGGATTATGTTAAGCCTGACATAAACTCCTGCATAGTGGACATACAAGTAATCTATGGCTGGCTTTTTAAAGACTCTGATCTCTCCACCATGTCAGTGGTCTCATATGGAAGGTAATGGATTAACTGACACCTGCTGATCCATGCATAAATAGGGACACTAGAGCTCACGACCTTCATTACTGTTTGGGCCGGGAGCCATTTTCAGATGACGAGCACTGTTCCAGGAGTATTCCGGAACACTGCCAACATTCTGATTGAGACCAAACTGAAAGTAGTGTGTCCACTCATTCTTACTCTCATAGGCCATCTGTTACGGTCCCTAGAAAAATGATCTCTCTCTCTCTCTCTCTCTCTCTCTCTCTCTCTCTCTCTCTCTCTCTCTCTCTCTCTCTCTCTCTCTCTCTCTCTCTCTCTGTCTCTGTCTCTCTCTCTCTGTCCAACTCTCTCTCTCTCTCTCTCTCTCTCTCTCTCTCTCTCTCTCTCTCTCTCTCTCTCTCTCTCTCTCTCTCTCTCTCTCTCTCTCTCTCTCTCTCTCTCTCTCTCTCTCTCTCTCTCTCTCTCTCTCTCTCTCTCTCTCTCTCTCTCTCTCTCTCTCTCTCTCTCTCTGCCAGATAATTGAATGTTCATTTCTCTACCATAAAGCCGCCTCCAACGTCATTTTAGAGAATTTGGCAGTAGGTCCAACTGGCCTCACAACTGCAGACCATGTGTAACCACGCCAGCCCAGGACCTCCACATTCGGCGTCTTTACCTGCGGGATCGTCTGAGACAGGCACCCGGACAGCTGATGAACCTGTGGGTTTGCACAAGCTCATCTGTGTGCTCCTTGTCCTCACTTGGGTCTTGACCTGACTGCAGTTCAGCATCGTAACCGACTTCAGTGGGCAAACTATCACCTTGGATTGCCACTGGCATGCTGGAGAAGTGTGCTCCTCACGGATGAATCCCGGTTTCAACTGTACCGGGCAGATGGCAGTGGTTTGCTGATGTCATCGTTGTGAACAGAGTGCCCCATGGAGGCAGTTGGGTTATGGTATGGGCAGGCATAAGCTACGGACAACGAACACAATTGAATTTTATCAATGGCAATTTGAATGCACAGAAATACAGTGACAAGATCCTGAGGCCCGTTGTCGTGCCATTCATCCGCCGCCATGACCTCAGATTTTAGCATGATAATACACAACCCCATGTCGCAAGGACATGTACACAATTCCTGGAAGCTGAAAATGTCCAGTTCTTCCATTGCCTGCTTACTCATCAGACATGTCACGTTTTAAGCATGTTTGGGATGCTCTGGATCGACGTGTACGATAGCGTGTTCCAGTTCCCGCCAATATCCATTGAAGAGGAGTGGGACAACATTCCACAGTCCACAATTAACAGCCTGATCAACTCTATGCGAAGGAGAGGGACAATGAGGACACCTTCAGACAGGGACAATGAGGACACCTTCATACAGGGACAATGAGGACACCTTCATACAGGGACAATGAGGACACCTTCAGACAGGGTCAATGAGGACACTTTCAGACAGGGACAATGAGGACACCTTCAGACAGGGACAATAAGGCCACCTGCAGACAGGGACAATGAGGAAACTTTCACACAGGAACAATGAGGACACCTTCAGACAGGGACAATGAAGACACCTTCAGACAGAGACAATGAGGACACCTTCATACAGGGACAATGAGGACACCTTCAGACAGAGACAATGAGGACACCTTCAAACATGGGCAAAGCTCTGGAAAACACAGAGAGAAAAACCAGAGTTGACCACAGAAAATAAAAGAAAGCCAATTACAGACAGCCATAGACAAAACTAAGTCAATTCCCATGACAACACTCACAGACTTTAGAGGTGTTTATGAATAATGTCTTACTGCAGGAAATCCATGGAAAGCATTACTCCCGGTTTGGAGTTGACATTTTAGCATCTTTTTGAGTAAGACTGTGTATTTTGCCAACAGTATACTTCAGTAGAAACATAAATGGGTATACTTGTATATATTCTGTGTAGTATATTTCTATAAGACATACAGTTGAAGTCGGAAGTTTACATACACCTTAGACAAATACATTTAAACTAATTTTTTCACAATTCCTGACATTTAATCCTAGTTAAAATTCCATGTTTTAGGTCAGTTAGGATCACCACTTTATTTTAAGAATGTGAAATGTCAGAATAATAGATAATGATTTATTTCAGCTTTTATTTCTTTCATCACATTCTCAGTCGGTCAGAAGTTTACATACATTCAATTAGTATTTGGTAGCATTGCCTTTAAATTGTTTAACTTGGGTCAAACATTTCGGGTAGCCTTCCACAAGCTTCCCACAATAAGTTGTGTGAATTTTGGCCCATTCCTCCTGATAGAGCTGGTGTAACTGAGTCAGGTTTGTAGGCCTCCTTGCTCGCACACGCTTTTTCAGTTCTGCCCACAAATGTTCTATATGATTGAGGTCAGGGCCTTGTGATGGCCACTCCAATACCTTGACTTTGTTGTCCTTAAGCCATTTTGCTACAACTTTGGAAGTATGCTTGGGGTCATTGTCCATTTGGAAGACCCATTTAAGCTTTAACTTCCTGACTGATGTCTTGAGATGTTGCTTCAATATATCCACATAATTTTCCTTCCTCATGATGCCATCTATTTTGTGAAGTGCACCAGTCCCTCCTGCAGCAAAGCACCCCCACAGCATGATGCTGTACCCCCATGCTTCACGGTTGGGATGGTGTTCTTCGGCTTGCAAGCCACCCCCTTTTTCCTCCATTATGGCCAAACTATTCTTTTTTTGTTTCATCAGACCAGAGGACATTTCTCCAAAAAGTGCAGTTGCAAACCGTAGTCTGGCATTTTTATGGCTGTTTTGGAGCAGTGGCTTCTTCCTTGCTGAGTGGCCTTTCAGGTTATGTCGATATAGGACTTGTTTTACTGTGGATATAGATACATTTGTACCTGTTTCCTCCAGCATCTTCACAAGGTCCTTTGCTGTAGTTCTGGGATTGATTTGCACTTTTCGCACCAAAGTACGTTCATCTCTAGGAGACAGAATGCGTCTCCTTCCTGAGTGGTATGATGGCTGCGTGGTCCCATGGTGTTTATATTTGCGTACTATTGTTTGTACAGATGAACGTGGTAACTTCAGGCGTTTGGAAATTGCTCCCAAGGATGAACCAGACTTGTGGAGGTCTACACATTTTTTTCTGAGGTCTTGGCTGATTTCTTTAGATTTTCCCATGATGTCAAGCAAAGAGGCACTGAGTTTGAAGATAGGCCTTGAAATACATCCACAGGTTCCCTTCCAATTGACTCAAATAATGTCAATTAGCCTATCAGAAGCTTCTAAAGCCATGACATAATTTTCTACTTAGTGTATGTAAACTTCTGACCCACTGGAATTGTGATACAGTGAATTATAAGTGAAATAATCTGTCTGTAAACAATTGTTGGAAAAATTACTTGTGTCATGCACAAAGTAGATGTCCTAAACAACTTGCCAAAACTATAGTTTGTTAACAAGAAATTTGTGGAGTGGTTGAAAAACGAGTTTTAATGACTCCAACCTAAGTGTATGTAAACTTCCGACTTCAACTGTATATTTGGTGTATTAGAAGCAGGTATTGGTACCATGATTGTCTTTGAACAAAAACAATATTTACATGAATTTTGCCCACAAATTGCCATTTTCCAGTTCACTATAATGGGGGATCCTGCTTTCTGAAAACCACATCCTGCTGTACTCCGGTCATCCTTGACCTTCATGGCTTTAATGAGAAGGGGAAGTTGATCTCCCCTGGTGTACAGAGCCAATGAGAGGGGGCAGTGGTTCTCCCCTGGTGAACAGCGCTAACGGCTGTTTATTCGTTTCTAGAGAAAATGATTTTGTTCACTTAATTATGACACTTTACCATGTCAAGGCTATAAGAGGCCATTTGTGAGAGTAGAGAGTACAGAGAAGGAACGTCTGTTTATGCGTTTTAGGGTTCAGAGACAAGTAAGGCTTTTGAGGACTATATTACGGAAGAAGACTGTCATGTAGTCAGTGTCAGAGTTGCTCCTGGCCAGGTCCTGTAGTCAGGCAAAACTCCTGTCCCAATGATTAACTCTCATAGGAAACCTTTACAATGTTCCTTCCCTCCCTTTAGGGTTTTTCAGTATTCACTCAGAACCGCTCATTCTGTTCAGGTGGTACTAAACCAGTGGAACCACTCCAAACAGTGGTTCATTGCCTCTGAGTGTTTTCTTATCCATGAGGTATAGCTAGAGAGATAGGGATCTACTGCCAGAGTCAGGCTTGTTGTGGTGAAGACAGAAAAGAGAAAGAGAAGAACTACTCTGCAGCAAATTGCCTTGAAAAAGCATCACCTCCTCCTAGCTTATCAAAAGCTACGTTCAGAAGCCACACGGCGTGTTCGAGGATGATTGCTTTAATTTGCACAGCCCCTCCCGTTTCATATGAATGAGGCTGCGCTTCGTCTGAGCCATTCTGTGATAGTCGCACCGTCCCAGGTTTATTTTTCCCCTCGAGATCTGGTGGATCTCTGTGCCCGGGAAAGTCTGTTCTGTTCTTGGGATCCGAGATGTCTTCCGTGTCCATGGGTAGGAGGACAGCTATACGGAGGTCCATGTAGAGACCTTTAGTGCTGCCTGCCACACTACAGAACGGTTCACAACATGGACGCTCCTCTGTCACTTTCAGACACACATAGAGAGAGAGAGTGAGGAGAAAGGGACAGGGAAATAGAAAGAGATGGAGAGAGATGGAGAGAGAGACAGAGAAAGACAGGGGAGGGGCTGTGGTTGGATAAGAAATACCTTGGGCCACCTGGATCTGCACAGGATTTAAAGTGATGGGGTTGTCTCTATGTGATGGGGTTGTCTCTAGGTGTGGGATAAATACTGGTACCCTACAAGCCAAACACAATTACTGCTATCAAAAACCGAATCTCACGCCCCTATAAATCTCTACTGGGAGGCCGCGGGAAACGGAGGGATGGTTGGAAGGAGGGAATGAGGGCGAGAGAGAGATAAGCCTTCCAGTATGAGCCGGGCATCTAATCCTGCGATTAAATGAGAGCGGTGCGGATTGTCGGATAAATGACCCGGGCTGCCATTGTCTCCTGGAGATGCGGAGGGTAAATCTTCCAGAATGAGGCTCCCATTACAGCAGGCAGGGTAAAGAGCATGACAAACACACACCCACACACACACACACACACCCACACACCCACCCACCCACACGACACACAACACACACACCAACATGACACACAACACACACATACACACACAGCTACCTGCTGTCTCTATCCTTGCAGAAGTTTGAAACAGTGGTGTTCTCAATTGGGGGATGGAAAAGATAGGAAGATACTGGGCAGGGGTTCTCACTGTTTGGTTCCTACCTTGGTTCCCACCCCATGGCAGCTTGTCTCCCCTTGGGGTACCTTGTCTCCCATCAACACTTGACTCTGGTGTAGAAACAGCGTACCCCATCCTATAACATCCAGAATCATATTCATTTCCCCAGTATGGTGCGTAAACGCACACACACACACACTAAACCTTAATTGTTAAACTACTGAGGTGAACTGGTTTCTGGGGAAGAAAAGCTAATGCTGTCCAGAGAAAATTGCTATTATCACAGCAATATTCCTCCGTCTTGTTCTTACTGTTGGATCTGAACAATGCTTAAAAAATGAACTGTTCCTTAAGTCCACCTTAATGCCTATGGACTGGATGCTAATAGGATGGAATGGTTGCATGGACTGGATGCTAATAGGATGGAATGGTTGCATGGACTGGATGCTAATAGGATGGAATGGTTGCATGGACTGGATGCTAATAGGATGGAATGGTTGCATGGACTGGATGCTAATAGTATGGAATGGTTGCATGGACTGGATGCTAATAGGATGGAATGGTTGCATGGACTGGATGCTAATAGGATGGAATGGTTGCATGGACTGGATGCTAATAGGATGGAATGGTTGCATGGACTGGATGCTAATAGGATGGAATGGTTGCATGGACTGGATGCTAATAGGATGGAATGGTTGCATGGTGCATTGTGCAGTGGAACTGTTCTGTGAGTTTCAAGATACTTAAATACATCTGCATCCCATGAGAAAAAAAGAATGCTGGTTTTTATGCTGCCTCTGTTCTAAATGTGTTTGTCAAAGTTTAAATTAATTGAACACACAAATATAGAGGTGCTTCTGTCCGCTATGAGCAAGGTCTCATGAAAACCAGCAGAGCAGCAAATTACTTCAGTGTTTGTTATCACTTTACTGATAACCCTTCAGGTATCTCATAAACAAGACATCAATTCTTACCTGCAATTAAACCTTTTTTTTTTTATACCAGCATTGAAAAATAAAATACTATGTTGATGCCAAATACAAACTGTTTCATAAATGTTTTAAATGTTGTTGTTTTTTACTTTAAACAGCGACGACCGATAATGAACGCCTTGAAATTGCCACTAAGAAATTCCCATTGAAATACACCCGGCCAGTAGTGGATTGGCTACAGGAGAAAGGTAACGTTAACACAACTTTTAAATTATCTTCTATTGAACTCAACATTTAACTTTTTCTTTTTGTATTTTCCTGCTGAAATGTTGCTGATGTTTTGAATTTATTTTCCCACTTCAAAAGATGATGTTAACATGACCTAACATCTTTGGTCAAACTTGAATGCACTTTTTAAAAACGTAAATCCCATGATAATTCATAATTCATAATCACTCTACTCAGGTAAAAGGACTGCTAATGAAGAAATATTTTCACACTATCTTATGGTCATATTACATATTAATACATGATTTCATATACAGTGGAGGAAAAAAGTATTTAGTCAGCCACCAATTGTGCAAGTTCTCCCACTTAAAAAGATGAGAGAGGCCTGTAATTTTCATCATAGGTACACGTCAACTATAACAGAAAATGGAGGGGAAAAAATCCAGAAAATCACATTGTAGGATTTTTAATGAATTTATTTGCAAATTATGGTGGAAAATAAGTATTTGGTCACCTACAAACAAGCAAGATTTCTGGCTCTCACAGACCTGTAACTTCTTCTTTAAGAGGCTCCTCTGTCCTCCACTCGTTACCTGTATTAATGGCACCTGTTTGAACTTGTTATCAGTATAAAAGACACCTGTCCACAACCTCAAACAGTCACACTCCAAACTCCACTATGGCCAAGACCAAAGAGCTGTCAAAGGACACCAGAAACAAAATGGTAGACCTGCACCAGGCTGGGAAGACTGAATCTGCAATAGGTAAGCAGCTTGGTTTGAAGAAATCAACTGTGGGAGCAATTATTAGGAAATGGAAGACATACAAGACCACTGATAATCTCCCTCGATCTGGGGCTCCACGCAAGATCTCACCCCGTGGGGTCAAAATGATCACAAGAACGGTGAGCAAAAATCCAAGAACTGGGACAAAAGAAACAAAGCCTACCATTAGTAGCGCACTACGCCGCCAGGGACTCAAATCCTGCAGTGCCAGACGTGTCCCCCTGCTTGAGCCAGTACATGTCCAGGCCCGTCTGAAGTTTGCTAGAGTGCATTTGGATGATCCAAAAGAGGATTGGGAGAATGTCATATGGTCAGATGAAACCAAAATAGAACTTTTTGGTAAAAACTTGTTGCATCCAAAGAACACCATACCTACTGTGAAGTATGGGGGTGGAAACATCATGCGTTGGGGCTGTTTTTCTGCAAAGGGACCAGGACGACTGATCTGTGTAAAAGAAAGAATGAATGGGGCCATGTATCGTGAGATTTTGAGTGAAAACCTCCTTCCATCAGCAAGGGCATTGAAGATGAAACGTGGCTGGGTCTTTCAGCATGACAATTATCCCAAACACACCGCCCGGGCAACGAAGGAGTGGCTTCGTAAGAAGCATTTCAAGGTCCTGGAGTGGCCTAGCCAGTCTCCAGATCTCAACCCCATAGAAAAGGAGATACTTTTTTTCCCCCACTGTACTCTGAATCCTTCGAAAATAAGATAATAATTTAAAGTATCTCCTAAATAAAGTTAAAGTATCTCCTAAAGTCCCTTTAACATCCACTATTTTTATGACCCACCTCATAGTGACCTTTTGATTGTCAAGGACTTATAAGTCCACATAGAGATGTATACTTACTGCACACACACGTACACACACACACACACACACACACACACACAAACACACCCACTCACACACACACACACACACACACACACACACACACACACACACACACACACACACACACACACACACACACACACTGCAAAGTCACAAATGTTCTATTTATTTTCTGATCAACATTTCTTTGATTCAACCAACATCTCCTCCCATCTCAAAAGCAGTTTGGACACTGAATAAAAAAAACAAGAACATTATTTTGCTGCTCTGTCCGTTGTTATTCCTTGACGTGAATGACCTTTGTCTGGTTCCCTCCTCTAGGTCGGCAGCTAACCATATTCAACACCCAGGCCATGGTGACCATCGGTGGCAGTGACCGCAGTCGGCCCTTCCAGGGACAGCTGTCCGGCCTCTACTACAATGGCCTGAAGGTCCTCAACATGGCTGCCGAGGGCAACCCAAACATCAAAATCAACGGCAGCGTCCGACTGGTGGGTGACACGCCCTCTGTGGCTGGGTCGGCCCGCACCACCGCCCAGCCCCCGGAGATGTCCACCACCTTTATCGAGACCACCACCACCATGTCCACCACCACCACCCGCAAGCACCGCTCCTCTCCCACCATACAGGTAGGGTTCAGGGATGGGGAGGAGAGGGGAGGAGAGCGGAGGGGATGGGGAGGAGGGGGGAACGGGGATGGGGAGGAGAAGGGAGGGCAGCAGAGGGAACGGGGTGGAGAGGAGAGAAGACGGGGAGGAGAGGGGTTGGGAGGGCAGGAGAGGAGACGGAGAGGAGAGGGGTGGGGAGGGGAGGAGAGGGGACGGAGAGGAGAGGGGACGGGGACGTAGAGGAGAGGAGACGGGGACGGGGAGGGGAGGGGAGGGAACGGGGGCGGGGAGGGGAAAGGACGGGAGGGAACGGGGACGGGGACGGGAGGTGAAGGAACGGGGACGGGGAGGGGAGGGGAGGGGAGTGCAGCGGTCGGAACGGGGAGGAGAGGAGAGGGGAGGGGAGGGCAGCGGAGGGAACGGGGAGAAGAGGAGAGGGGAGGGCAGCGGTGGGAACGGGGAGGAGAGGGGAGGGGAGGGCAGCGGTGGGAACGGGGAGGAGAGGAGAGGGGAGGGGAGGGGAGGGCAGCGAAAGGAACGGGGAGAAGAAGAGAGGGGAGGGGAGGGCAGCGGTGGGGGTGCTGGTTATTCCTTTTAACAAATCAGGACACCCATTAATGTGGATACTACCACTGGGATAGAAAATACATAATTTCACACATTAAGAAAAGGATATACAGATTATGTCATGCTAACCTGAGGATACATGCATACTGCCACATCAACAGCGTAACGATTGCCAGCCACATACCGTATGCTATATGTTCCCCATACATGTCCCCTGAACAGCTGTGTGTGGGGGACCGCGACAGCCCCATCCACTCCCCTCTCCCTGGGACAGAGGCACCCTCAGAGGCCCTGTGGTCTAGATGGAGGAATTAGCCCTTCATCATCTCTGCCTGCCGTCTTTACACCACAAATAACCACCTAGCACAGATACCAGCTTTCTTTTCTTTAACTAAATGAGGCCAGGAAAAGAGAAATCTATAGAAAATCTACCTGTCTGTCAGACCTGGGTTCACATATTTTTTTGAATCATTTTAAATAATTTATTGGTGCTTGATTGAGCTTATGTGGTTTAATGGACCAATTGAATAGTCACAAAACACCAAACCCCACCCATCTGGCACTCCAGGCAGGCTAGAGCAAACACTTTTTTTATTGTAGTATTATTTGAACCCAGGTCTGTTGTCTATGTCTGTTCATCCAGTTTCTGGGAAACAGAGATATTGTTTCCCAGAAAGGTGTGTTCAGGTCCGCTAAGGGGGTTTTCATGTTATGCAAACTGATGTTGTGTAGAAAGCTCTGCATTTTTTCAATCACAGCCAGCCACTGTATCAGTTGTCTGTTGGGATGGTTGTTTGGGGTGTGGTTATTTACATTTACATTTACGTCATTTAGCAGATGCTCTTATCGAGAGCGACTTACAAATTGGTGCATTCACCTTATAGCCAGTGGGATAACCACTTTACAATATGTATAAATATATATATAAATGTTTGGGGGGGGGGGGGGGGGGTTGGGGTAAGAGGGGGTAGAATTATTACTTTATCCTATCCCAGGTATTCCTTAAAGAGGTGGGGTTTGAAGTGTCTCCGGAAGGTGGTGAGTGACTCCGCTGTCCTGGCGTCGTGAGGGAGCTTGTTCCACCATTGGGGTGCCAGAGCAGCGAACAGTTTTGACTGGGCTGAGCGGGAACTGTGCTTCCGCAGAGGTAGGGGGGCCAGCAGGCCAGAGGTGGATGAACGCAATGCCCTCATTTGTGTGTAGGGACTGATCAGAGCCTGAAGGTACGGAGGTGCCGTTCCCCTCACAGCTCCGTAGGCAAGCACCATGGTCTTGTAGCAGGTGCGAGCTTCAACTGGAAGCCAGTGGAGTGTGCGGAGGAGCGGGGTGACGTGAGAGAACTTGGGAAGGTTGAACACCAGACGGGCTGCGGCATTCTGGATGAGTTGTAGGGGTTTAATGGCACAGGCAGGGAGCCCGGCCAACAGCGAGTTGCAGTAATCCAGACGGGAGATGACAAGTGCCTGGATTAGGACCTGTGCCGCTTCCTGTGTAAGGCAGGGTCGTACTCTCCGAATGTTGTAGAGCATGAACCTACAGGATCGGGTCACCGCGTTGATGTTAGCGGAGAATGACAGGGTGTTGTCCAGGGTCACGCCAAGGCTCTTCGCACTCTGGGAGGAGGACACAACGGAGTTGTCAACCGTGATGGCGAGATCATGGAACGGGCAGTCCTTCCCCGGGAGGAAGAGCAGCTTCGTCTTGCCGAGGTTCAGCTTGAGGTGGTGATCCGTCATCCACACTGATATGTCTGCCAGACTCGCCACCTGGTTATCAGATGGGGGAAAGGAGAAGATTAGTTGTGTGTCGTCTGTGTAGCAATGATAGGAGAGGCCATGTGAGGATATGACAGAGCCAAATGACTTGGTGTATAGCGAGAATAGGAGAGGGCCTAGAACTGAGCCCTGGGGGACACCAGTGGTGAGAGCATGTGGTGAGGAGACAGATTCTCGCCATGCCACTTGGTAGGAGCGACCGGTCAGGTAGGACGCAATCCAAGAGTGAGCCGCGCCGGAGATGCCCAGCTCGGAGAGGGTGGAGAGGAGGATCTGATGGTTCACAGTATCAAAGGCAGCAAACAGGTCTAGAAGGACAAGAGCAGAGGAGAGAGAGTTAGCTTTAGCAGTGCGGAGAGCCTCCGTGACACAGAAAAGAGCAGTCTCAGTTGAATGACCAGTCTTGAAACCTGACTGGTTTGGATCAAGAAGGTCATTCTGAGAGAGATAGCAAGAGAGTTGGCTAAAGACGGCACGCTCAAGAGTTTTGGAGAGAAAAGAAAAAAGGGATACTGGTCTGTAGTTGTTGACATCAGAGGGATCGAGTGTTGGTTTTTTGAGAAGTGGTGCAACTCTCGCTCTCTTGAAGACGGAAGGGACATAGCCAGCGGTCAAGGATGAGTTGATGAGTGAGGTGAGGTAAGGGAGAAGGTCACCGGAGATGGTCTGGAGAAGAGAGGAGGGGATAGGGTCAAGCGGGCAGGTTGTTGTGCGGCCGGCCGTCACAAGTCGCAAGATTTCATCTGGAGAGAGAGGGGAGAAAGAAGTCAAAGCATAGGGTAGGGCAGTGTGAGCAGGACCAGCAGTTTCATTTGACTTAACAAACGAGGATCGGATGTCGTCAACCTTCTTTTCAAAATGGTTGACGAAGTCATCCACAGAGAGGGAGGAGGGGGGGGGGGGGGAGGATTCAGCAGGAAGGAGAAGGTAGCAAAGAGCTTCGTAGGGTTAGAGGCAGATGCTTGGAATTTAGAGTGTTAGAAAGTGGCTTTAGCAGCAGAAACAGATGAAGAAAATGTAGAGAGGAGGGAGTTAAAAGATGCCAGGTCCGCAGGGAGTCTAGTTTTCCTCCATTTCCGCTCGGCTGCCCGGAGCCCTGTTCTGTGAGCTCGCAATGAGTCATCAAGCCACGGAGGAGGAGGGGAGGACCGAGCCGGCCGGGAGGATAGGGGACATAGAGAGTCAAAGGATGCAGAAAGGGAGGAGAGGAGGGTTGAGGAGGCAGAATCAGGAGATTGGAGGGAGAAGGATTGAGCAGAGGGAAGAGATGATAGGATGGAAGAGGAGAGAGTAGCGGGAGAGAGAGAGCGAAGGTTGCGACGGCGCATTACCATCTGAGTAGGGGCAGAGTGAGTAGTGTTGGAGGAGAGGGAGAGAGAAAAGGATACAAAGTAGTGGTCGGAGACATGGAGGGGAGTTGCAGTGAGATTAGTAGAAGAACAGCATCTAGTAAAGATGAGGTCAAGCGTATTGCCTGCCTTGTGAGTAGGGGGGGATGGTGAGAGGGTGAGGTCAAAAGAGGAGAGGAGTGGAAAGAAGGAGGCAGAGAGAAATGAGTCAAAGGTAGACGTAGGGAGGTTGAAGTCACCCAGAACTGTGAGGGGTGAGCCATCCTCAGGAAAGGAACTTATCAAGGCGTCAAGCTCATTGATGAACTCTCCAAGGGAACCTGGAGGGCGATAAATGACAAGGATGTTAAGCTTGAATGGGCTAGTGACTGTGACAGCATGGAATTCAAATGAGGAGATAGACAGATGGGTCTGGGGAAAAAGAGAGAATGTCCACTTGGGAGAGATGAGGATTCCTGTGCCACCACCCCGCTGACCAGATGCTCTCTGTGTATGCGAGAACACATGGTCAGACGAGGAGAGAGCAGTAGGAGTAGCAGTGTTTTCAGTGGTAATCCATGTTTCCGTCAGCACCAAGAAGTCGAGGGACTGGAGGGTAGCATAGGCTGAGATGAACTCTGCCTTGTTGGCAGCAGAACGGCAGTTCCAGAGGCTGCCTGAGACCTGGAACTCCACGTGGGTGGTGCATGCAGGGACCACCAGGTTAGAAAGGCAGCAGCCACGCGGTGTGAGGCGTTTGTATAGCTTGTGCGGAGAGGAGAGAATAGGGATAGACAGAGGCATAGTTGACAGGATACAGAAAATGGCTACAATAATGCAAAGGAGATCGGAATGAAATGAACTAAACATCTGGGAAAGGAGAGAGCGGGGCCTCCCTCATTTACGTTTCACTGAAACACCCAAATATAACTCTCCCAACTTCCACCTCAGAAACTATAATTGTTGTAAACTACAGCGGTTCAATGTTTTCTAGGAATAGACTAACTTAGTTTATTCAGCTAGCTAACTTGGTACAGTATTCTTCCGTGAAAATTGTCCAGGGCACCTAGTCATATGACGCCACAGCCAACTAGCATGCCGTACTCCAACAACACGGTTTAGCACCAATACTCGGCCACAACAAACCACCAGTGTGTCAACACGCCAAGCAGATCATTCGTGTCCGTGTCTAACGTTGTGGGTTAGTCCCGACAGCTTGAGCGAGTCCGTCGTCAACTTATTCAGCCAGCTAGTTAGCTAGAATAGTTAGCATACTAGCTAGCCATTGCTTTCAGACAACGAAGAAACCCCTCCTCCCACGGCACAGAGAGAGCCAAGCTAACGTTAAATAGTCACCCATGTCCCGAATTCCCTTGAACGACTCTGGTTACCAGTATGTAAAAACAAAACACAAATGTAGGTTATAACTTACCCCTAGCAGCTAATGTTAGCTAGCCAAGTGCAAAGCTAGCCACTGAATTGACTCAGCCAGTTCGCGTCTGTTCGCTAGGTCGTTCCAGCTATTGTTTAGTAGCCATCCAGGTAGCAACAAGCTAGCTAAATTGCAAGTACAGTAGCCACTTACTACCTAACGTTGACACTTCAGACAATGAGGTTAAAAAAACAGCTGAATGGTAGGCATTATTGTATGTAATTATTGTAGGCAGCTAGCTGGCGTAATTACAGGTACTCTCAGGCGTGAAACAACTATCCACAGTTGCTAATAGTTACCAGTAGCTACCCGCTAGCTAGTCCAGGTAGTGGGTTAGCTAGCTTCGTGCTTCACCGGGCTCAGCCAAATACAATACTAACCTACAATAACTACATACAACAACCCACGATAACTACCTACAATACCTAACTACAATCTAAATACATAGTTTAAGCTTTACTCGACAAAGCCCAAACTATGTATATAAGCCATATAAGCCATATAAGCCAAGCTTACCTCCCGCCAGAGAGAGACACAACCTCACCCGACAACGACATAGCTATGGTGGCTTTGTCTCTCAGGTAAATAAGTTGTGCAGCTTCTTTAAATGGGTGTTTTTGTATACTATACTTTCACTGACATATTATCTACTGCACAGCTATCAAGTACTATATTAATATTACATATTTAAATATTAAATGTAATTATATTATCTCTCAATGTTATTATATATCTCAATGTCTGTAACGTCAGGATTGGATTTGTGTCGGTGTATAGTTGTCCCCTCCACACAAAAACAACCCTTCCCACTCTAAAAACGTCTTCATTCCAACTCTCTCTCCGGCCGTCTAAAACGAAAGGCTTTACAAACACATTTCAGCTTGGAACCAATAAAAGTCTGTGGCTGAGTAAAAACCATAGAATCACATTACGTTAACCATTTCATAGGTTCCCTGGAGAACATATGGACGTGGCTAGCAGTCATCATATTAAAGACAAGTGGTCCTCTGTAGCTCAGCTGGTAGAGCGCGGCGCTTGTAATGCCAAGGTAGTGGGTTCGAACCCCGGGACCACCCATACACAAAAAAATGTATGCACGCATGACTGTAAGTCGCTTTGGATAAAAGCGTCTGCTAAATGGCATATTATTATATTATAACTCTACAGAGCATCTGACATACAGTATATAGGGGCTAATGTTAAAGGACACTAGCTCTACTAGTTAGCGCCACCAGCCTTTCTCTGCTCAGAGCACAGCTACTATGGAGTAGTACACTGTACCTGGAGAGGTGGAAAGACTACCCCATGCTGTTTTATCCATGTCAAGTTTAGACTACAGTCATGTAGTCATGTGAATGTATTCACGACAAGGGACAATATGCTGTCTTTAGTTAAATGTACTGTATAACACTTGTCTTAACTTTGCAGTCACAAATCTACATCACTGGGAGTTCAATAATTATATGTTTTTATCATTGGACAAGATAGGATTTCTCACTTCAAATTTTCTTTTTTCATAAGGGGGATTTGAGGTTTCCTAACCTGATGACACTGTTAGGGTTAAAACAGCTGATGACCCTATTAGGGTTAAAACAGCTGATGACCATATTAAGGTTAAAACAGCTGATGTTCTCCCGAGTGGTGCAGCGGTCTAAGGCACTGCATCACAGTGCTTGAGGCATCACTACAGACCTAGGTTCGATCCCAGGCTGTGTCGCAACCGGCCGTGACAGGGAGACTCATGAGGCGGCGCACAATTGGCCCAGCGTCATCCTGGTTAGGGGATGGTTTGGCCGAACGGAATGTCCTTGTCCCATTGCGCTCTAGTGACTCATTGTGATGGGACGGGGGCATGCAAGCTGACTTCGGGCGCCAGTACGGTGTTTCCTCTGACACATTGGTGCGGCTGGCTTCCAGGTTAAGCGAGCAGTGTGTCAAGAAGCAGTGCGGCTTGGCAGGGTCCTGTTTCGGAAGGACGCATGGCTCTAGACCTTCGCCTCTCCTGAGTCCGTACGGGAGTTGCGGCGATGGGACAAGACTGTAACTACCAACGGGATATCACGAAATTGATGTTACCGTAATAACTCAGCCAGGCGTCACAGACCCTGTTTTCTCTGTATGGACTATAGGGAAATGATATGCAAATCACAAGAGGCCATCAGAAGAAAAGAAAACAGACAAACGAAAGATGAGAATGAGATGGAGCGAGAGAGAGAACGAGAGAGAGAGGACAAAATACAAACCCTCCAACCCAAAAAGGCCTGTGGTGTATGGTATCCTCAATGAAATGATAAAATATACAGACCACAAATTCCAATTGGCTATACTTAAACTCTTTAATATCATCCTTAGCTCTGGCATCTTCCCCAATATTTGGAACCAAGGACTGATCACCCCAATCCACAAAAGTGGAGACAAATTTGGCCCCAATAACTACCATGGGATATGTGTCAACAACAACCTTGGGGAAATCCTCTGCATTATCATTAACAGCAGACTAGTTCATTTCCTCAGGGAAAACAATGTACTGAGCAAATGTCAAATTGGCTTTTTACCAAATTACCGTACGACAGACTACGTATTCACCCTGCACACCCTAATTGACAAATAAACAAACCAAAACAAAGGCAAAGTCTTCTCATGCTTTGTTGATTTCAAAAAAGCTTTTGAATCAATTTGGCATGATGGTCTGCTATACAAATTGATGGAAAGTGGGGTTGGGGGAAAACCATACAACATTATAAAATCCATGTACACAAACAACAAGTGTGCGGTTAAAATTGTCAAAAGACACACACATTTCTTTCCACAGGGCCGTGGGGTGAGACCGGGATGCAGTTAAAGCCCCACCCTCTTCAACATATATATCAACGAATTGGCGAGGGCACAAGAACTGTCTGCAGCACCCGGCCTCACCCTACTAGAATCTGAAGTCAAATGTCTACTGTTTGCTGATGATCTGACCCTCACCAACCAAAAATTCACAAAATGGGACAAACACCAAATTGAGACTCTGCATGCAGAATTCTGCAAAAATAACCTCTGTGTACAACGAAAACACCAAATAATGCATGCAGAGCAGAATTAGGCCAATACCCGCTAATTATCAAAATCCAGAAAAGAGACGTTAAATTCTATAACCACTTAAAAGGAAGCAATTCCCAAACCTTCGATAACAAAGCCATCAACTACACTACCGGTCAAAAGTTTTAGAACACCTACTCATTCAAGGGTTTTACTTTATTTTTACTATTTTCTACATTGTAGAATAATAGTGAAGACATCAAAACTATGAAATGACACATATGGAATCATCTAGTAACCAAAGTGTTGAAGTGTTAAACAAATCAAAATATATTTTATTTTTGAGATTCTTCAAATAGCCACCCTTTGCACACTTTTGGCATTCTCTCAACCAGCTTAATCTGGAATGCTTTTCCAACAGTCTTGAAGGAGTTCACACATATGCTGAGCACTTGTTGGCTGCTTTTCCTTCACTCTGCAGTCCGACTTATCCCATTCCATCTCAATTTGGTTGAGGTCGGGGATTGTGGAAGCCAGGTCATCTGATGCAGCATTTCATCACTCTCCGTCTTGGTCAAATAGCCCTTATAAAGCCTAGAGGTGTGTTGGGTCATTGTCCTGTTGAAAAATAAATGATAGTCCCACTATGCCCAAACCAGATGGGATGGCGTATCGCTGCAGAATGCTGTGGTAGCCATGCTGGTTAAGTGTGCCTTGAATTCTAAATAAATCATAGACAATGGCACCAGCAAAGCACCCCAACACCATAACACCTCCTCCTCCATGCTTTACGGTGGTAAATACACATGCAGAGATCATCCGTTCACCCACACCGCGTCTCATAAAGACACGGCAGTTGGAACCAAAAATCTCCACCGGGACAAATTTCCACCAGTCTAATGTCCATTGCTCGTGTTTCTTGGCCCAAGCAAGTCTCTTCTTATTATCGGTGTCCTTCAGTAGTGGTTCTTTGCAGCAATTCGACCATGAAGACCTGATTCACACAGTCTCCTCTGAACAGTTGATGTTGAGATGTGTCTGTTACTTGAACTCTGTGAAGCATTTATTTGGGTTGCAATTTCTGAGGCTGGGAACTCTAATTAACTTATCCTCTGCAGCAGAGGTAACTCTGGGTCTTCCATTCCTGTGGCGGTCCTCATGAGAGCCAGTTTCATCATAGCGCTTGATGGTTTTTGCGACTGCACTTAAAAAGTTCTTGAAATGTTCCGTATTGACTGACCTTCATGTCTTAAAGTAATAATGGACTGTTGTTTCTCTTTGCTTATTTGAGCTGTTCTTGCCATAACATGGACTTGGTCTTTTACCAAATAGGGCTATCTTCTGTATACCCCCCCTACCTTGTCACAACACAACTGATTGGCTCAAAAACATTAAGAAGGAAAGCAATTCCACAAATTAACTTTTAACAAGGCACAACTGTTAATTGAAATGCATTCCAGGTGACTACCTCATAAAGTTGGTTGACAGAATGCCAAGAGTGTATAAAGTTGTCATCAAGACAAAGGGTGGCTATTTGAAGAATCTCAAATATAAAATACATTTTGATTTGTTTAACACTTTTTTGGTTACTTCATGATTCCATATGTGTTATTTCATAGTTTTGATGTCTTCACTATTATTCTACAATGTAGAAAATAGGTAAAATAAAGAAAAACCCTTGAATGAGTAGGTGTTCTAAACTTTTGACCGGTAGTGTACAGAGAGATGAACTTGGAGAAGAGTCTCCTAAGTAAGCTGGTCCTGGGCTCTGTTCACAAACACAAACACACCCCACAGAGTCCCAGGACAACAACAACAACACAATTAGATCCAACCAAATCATGAGAAAACTAAAAGAGAATTACATGAAACATTGGAATGAATTAACAAAAAAACAGAGCAAACTAGAATGCTATTTGGCCCTAAACAGAGAGTACACAGTAGCAGAATACCTGACCACTGTGACTGACCCAAACTTAAGGAAAGCTTTGACTATGTACAGACTCAGTGAGCATAGCCTTGCTATTGAGAAGGCCGCCGTAGGCAGACCTGGCTCTCAAGAGAAGACAGGCTATGTGCACACTGCGCACAAATGAGGTGGAAACTGAGCTGCACTTCCTAACCTCCTGCCAAATGTATGACCATATTAGAGACACATACAGTACTTCCCTCAGATTACAATTCGAAAACAAACCCAATTTTGATAAACTCCTAATCTACTGGGTGAAAAACCACAGTGTGCTATCACAGCAGCAAGATATGTGACCTGTTGCCACAAGAAAAGGGCAACCAAGAACAAACACCATTGTAAATATAACCCATATTTATGTTTATTTATTTTTCCATTTGTACTATTTGCACATTGTTACAACACTGTATATATACATAATATGACATTTGAAATGTCTTTATTCTTTTGGACTTCTGAATGTAATGTTTACTGTTAATATTTATTAACTTTTGTTTACTATCTATTTCACTTGCTTTGGCAATGTAAACATACGTTTCCCATGCCAATAAAGTCCTTAAATTGAAATTGAATTGAGAGAGAGAGAGAGAACGAGAGAGAGCTGGAGAGAGAGAGAGAGAGAGAGAGAGAGAGAGAGAGAGAGAGAGAGAGAGGTAGAGAGAGAGAGAGAGAGAGAGACAGCGAGAGAGAGAGAGAGAGGGGTAGAGATAGAGAGAGGTAGAGAGAGAGAGAGAGAGAGAGAGAGAGAGAGAGAGAGAGAGAGAGAAGAGAGAGAGAGAGAGAGAGAGAGAGAACGAGAGCAAGGTAGAGAGAAAGAGAGAAGGGTAGACACAGGAAAACTGGCTCTCTGTAGAGGAAAGGCTATGCAACCACTGCACCACAGCAGAACCTGAGACAGAGCTGCATTTCCTGACAAAATGTAAAAAAATATGAAACAATTAGAGAGTGTAATTTCCCCAAATTTGAAATCGTTTTTCAAGGTTTCAAAGACCTCTCTGATGAGAATAGGCTACCTGTCCTGTTCGGGGAGAACGCAGAGAGCTGTGGGTTGGCAGCGCACTACATTTCTGCCTGCCATAAGATGAGGGACAGAGTCTGACAGACCAACCAACCTGCACATGTCCTCTATATTGTTATTTTTCAATGGTTATTTTGACCGTTGGTTATTGTTGTTACTGTTGTCCCGTTGACAATATTGATTATTATTATTTTAATTATGTTTATATTGTAAATATCCAAAGTAAGCTTTGGCAATATGTACATTGTTATGTCATGCCAATAAAGCAAATTGAATTGAATTGAATTGAGAGAGAGAAGAGAACGAAAGAGGTAGACAGAACGAGAGAGAGGTAGAGAGAGAGAGAGGTAGAGAGGTAGAGAGAGAGAGAGAAGAGAGAGAGAGAATGAGAGAGAGCAAGAGAGAGCGAGAGGTAGAGAGAGAGAGAGAACAAGAGGGAGAACGAGAGAGAGGTAGAGAGAGAGGTAGAGAGAGAGAGAGAGAGAGAGAGAGAGAGAGAGAGAGAGATACAGAGAGAGAGAGAGAGAGAGGGGTAGAGAGAGAGAGATAGGTAGAGAGAGAGAGAGAGAGAGAGAGAGAGAGAGAGAGAGAGAGAGAGAGAGAGAGAGAGAGAGAGACAGAGAGAGAGAGAGGGGGGTAGAGAGAGAGAGATAGGTAGAGAGAGAGAGAGAGAGAGAGAGAGAGAGAGAGAGAGAGAGAGATAGAGAGAGAGAGAGAGAGAGAGAGAGAGAGAAGAGAGAGAGAGAGAGAGAGAGAGAGAGAGAGAGAGAGAGGGAGAGAGAGAGAGAGAGAGAGGAGAGGGTAGAGAGAGAGAGGAGAGAGAGAGAGAGAGAGAGAGAGAGAGAGAGAGAGAGAGAGAGAGGGGGGTAGAGTGAGAGAGAGAGAGAGAGAGATTAGAAATGGGAGATTTGAGTGGCTTGCGGTGCTAAATATTTTCAATTTAATCGAGGACGAATTTCCTGTGGAGGTCAATCTGGAGCAGGTGATGAATAACTTGGAGA
>NW_028166694.1:0-27673 GCF_964263955.1 Coregonus lavaretus
AACTAGCTAGCCATTTCACACCGGTTACACTCACTGAGTCTGTACATAGTCAAAGCTTTCCTTAAGTTTGGGTCAGTCACAGTGGTCAGGTATTCTGCCACGGTGTACTCTCTGTTTAGAGCCAAATAGCATTCTAGTTTGCTCTGTTTTTTGTTAATTCTTTCCAATGTGTCAAGTAATTCTCTTTTTGTTTTCTCATGATTTAGTTAGGTCTAATTGTGTTGTTGTTGTTGTCCGGGGGCTGTGGGGTCTGTTTGTGTTTGTGAACAGAGCCCCCAGGACAAGCTTACTTAGGGGACTATTCTCCAGAGTTCATCTCTTTGTAGGTGATGGCTTTGTTATGGAAGATTTGGGAATCACTTCCTTTTAATTGGTTATAGAATTTAACGGCTCTTTTCTGGATTTTGATAATTACCGGATATCGGCCTAATTCTGCTCTGCATGCATTATTTGGTGTTTTTCGTTGTACACAGAGGATATTTTTGCAGAATTCTGCATGCAGAGTCTCAATTTGGTGTTTGTCCCATTTTGTGAATTCTTGGTTGGTGAGCGGACCCCAGACCTCACAACCATAAAGGGCAATGGGTTCCATAACTGATTCAAGTATTTTTAGCCAGATCCTAGTTGGTATGTCAAATTTTATGTTATTTTTGATGGCATAGAAGGCCCTTCTTGCCTTGTCTCTCAGATCGTTCACAGCTTTGTGGAAGTTACCTGTGGTGCTGATGTTTAGGCCGAGGTATGTATAGTTTTTTGTGTGCTCTAGGGTAACGGTGTCTTGATGGAATTTGTATTTGTGGTCCTGGCAACTGGACCTTTTTTGGAACACCATTATTTTTGTCTTACTGAGATTTACTGTCAGGGCCCAGGTCTGACAGAATCTGTGCAGAAGATCTAGGTGCTGCTGTAGGCCCTCCTTCGTTGGTGACAGAAGCACCAGATCATCAGCAAACAGTAGACATTTGACTTCAGATTCTAGTAGGGTGAGGCCGGGTGCTGCAGACTGTTCTAGTGCCCTCGCCAGTTCGTTGATATACAGTTGAAGTCGGAAGTTTACATACACTTAGGTTGGAGTCATTAAAATTCGTTTTTCAACCACTCCACACATTTCTTTTTAACAAACTATAGTTTTGGCAAGTCTACTTTGTGCATGACACAAGTAATTTTTCCAACAGTTGTTTACAGACAGATTATTTCACTTATAATTCACTGTATCACAATTCCAGTGGGTCAGAAGTTTACATACACTAAGTTGACTGTGCCTTTAAACAGCCTGGAAAATTCCAGAAAATGATGTCATGGCTTTAGAAGCTTCTGTCTAATTGACATAATTTGAGTCAATTGGAGGTGTACCTGTGGATGTATTTCAAGGCCTACCTTCAAATTCAGTGGCTCTTTGCTTGAGATCATGGGAAAATCAAAAGAAATCAGCCAAGACCTCAGAAAAAAAATTGTAGATCTCCACAAGTCTGGTTCATCCTTGGGAGCAATTTCCAAATGCCTGAAGGTACCACATTCATCTATACAAACAAAAGTACACAAGTATAAACACCATGGGACCACGCAGCCATCATACCGCTCAGGAAGTATGGATCATTTTCTATATATGGATGATTTTCTAGTACATATGTTGTAGAATTAAACACCTACAGTGGGGAAAAAAGGTATTTAGTCAGCCACCAATTGTGCAAGTTCTCCCACTTAAAAATATGAGAGAGGCCTGTAATTTTCATCATAGGTACACGTCAACTATGACAGACAAATTGAGGAGAAAAAAATCCAGAAAATCACATTGTAGGATTTTTTATGAATTTATTTGCAAATTATGGTGGAAAATAAGTATTTGGTCACCTACAAACAAGCAAGATTTCTGGCTCTCACAGACCTGTATAACTTCTTCTTTAAGAGGCTCCTCTGTCCTCCACTCATTACCTGTATTAATGGCACCTGTTTGAACTTGTTATCAGTATAAAAGACACCTGTCCACAACCTCAAACAGTCACACTCCAAACTCCACTATGGCCAATACCAAAGAGCTGTCAAAGGACACCAGAAACAAAATTGTAGACCTGCACCAGGCTGGGAAGACTGAATCTGCAATAGGTAAGCAGCTTGGTTTGAAGAAATCAACTGTGGGAGCAATTATTAGGAAATGGAAGACATACAAGACCACTGATAATCTCCCTCGATCTGGGGCTCCATGCAAGATCTCACCCCGTGGGGTCAAAATGATCACAAGAAAGGTGAGCAAAAATCCCAGAACCACACGGGGGGACCTAGTGAATGACCTGCAGAGAGCTGGGACCAAAGTAACAAAGCCTACCATCAGTAACACACTACGCCGCCAGGGACTCAAATCCTGCAGTGCCAGACGTGTCCCCCTGCTTAAGCCAGTACATGTCCAGGCCCGTCTGAAGTTTGCTAGAGTGCATTTGGATGATCCAGAAGAGGATTGGGAGAATGTCATATGGTCAGATGAAACCAAAATAGAACTTTTTGGTAAAAACTCAACTCGTCGTGTTTGGAGGACAAAGAATGCTGAGTTGCATCCAAAGAACACCATACCTACTGTGAAGCATGGGGGTGGAAACATCATGCTTTGGGGCTGTTTTTCTGCAAAGGGACCAGAACGACTGATCCGTTTAAAGGAAAGAATGAATGGGGCCATGTATCGTGAGATTTTGAGTGAAAACCTCCTTCCGTCAGCAAGGGCATTGAAGATGAAACGTGGCTGGGTCTTTCAGCATGACAATGATCCCAAACACACCGCCCGGGCAATGAAGGAGTGGCTTCGTAAGAAGCATTTCAAGGTCCTGGAGTGGCCTAGCCAGTCTCCAGATCTCAACCCCATAGAAAATCTTTGGAGGGAGTTGAAAGTCCGTGTTGCCCAGCGACAGCCCTGAAACATCACTGCTCTAGAGGAGATCTGCATGGAGGAATGGGCCAAAATACCAGCAACAGTGTGTGAAAACCTTGTGAAGACTTACAGAAAACGTTTGACCTGTGTCATTGCCAACAAAGGGTATATAAAAAAGTATTGAGAAACTTTTGTTATTGACCAAATACTTATTTTCCACCATAATTTGCAAATAAATTCATTAAAAATCCTACAATGTGATTGTCTGGATTTTTTTTTCTCATTTTGTCTGTCATAGTTGACGTGTACCTATGATGAAAATTATAGGCCTCTCTCATCTTTTTAAGTGGGAGAACTTGCACAATTGGTGGCTGACTAAATACTTTTTTTCCCCACTGTATATGCCTTAAATGCTTATGGATTGAGAACCAGTTGAAGGGTTAAAACAGAGCAGAGACATTTCTTTAGTGCAAACGCTGTTCTTTTGATAACTCCCTGCAGCTGGTCTGGGTATGTCAATGACATGTGATGGTGATACAACTCTTCGTGGTGGCTGTGTGGAGATTGGAGGAACAATGGAACTAGTGTTATTATTTGTATGTGCTTATGACCTGACACATAGCCACATACACAGTCACAAGGAAAAACCATAGCGGTTCAGGGTCCTGGAAGAATGCTTTTTGGGATTGGCTTAAATGTATGTGGTTGAGAATGGGTTATGGCCATGACATGTTTAAACCATGTTTAAGTATTAATGTATATGTTTTATAATGTGTTATGAAATGATAAAGGTAAAACAGAATGAACATGATTGATACTTTGTACTCCAGATGTATGTCTGGATAGTGAATATAGCCAATACAGAGTGTGATGTATATAATTTTTTGAGTCACGCCACTAATAAGAGACAGAAGCCCCACTTAGAGAAATGCACGTAGCCTTGTGAGTAGCCAACATGTGATACTGAAAGACGTTATTCATTCACATAGAGAGGAGTAACTATGTATGTTGTTATAAGCATGACTATGCATTTGTGTCTGTATAAAAGGAGAGCTCCGGGTCAGGGCAAGCAGTTGTTCCATGCAGCAAGCTTGGCTTTGTTCCTCAATAATAAAGTCAAATTTTTGGATTCACAAGCTCCAGTTTCTTGAGAGATATTTTCGAGTTGACTACTTTTGAGTCAAATATTTCTACGACAGAAGGAGCCGCGTTCTGTCTCCTAGAAATGAACGTACTTTGGTGCGAAAAGTGCAAACCAATCCCAGAAAAACAGCAAAGGACCTTGTGAAGATTCTGGAGGAAACAGGTACAAAGGTATCTATATCCACAGTAAAACTAGTCCTAAATTGACATAACCTGAAAGGCCGCTCAGCAAGGAAGAAGCCACTGCTCCAAAACCGCCATAAAAAAGCCAGACTACGGTTTGCAACTGCACATGGGGACAAAGATTGTACTTTTTGGAGAAATGTCCTCTGGTCTGATGAAACAAAAATAGAAGTTTGGCCATAATGACCATTGTTATGCTTGGAGGAAAAAGGGGGTTGCTTGCAAGCCGAAGAACACCATCCCAACCGTGAAGCACGGGGGTGGCAGCATCATGCTGTGGGGATGGTTTGCTGCAGGAGGGACTGGTGCACTTCACAAAATAGATGGCATCATGAGGAAGGAAAATTACGTGTATATATTGAAGCAACATCTCAAGACATCATTGCAAATGGGTCTTCCAAATGGACAATGACCACAAGCATACTTCCAAAGTTGTGGCAAAATGTCTTAAGGACAACAAAGTCAAGGTATTGGAGTGACCATCACAAAGCCCTGACCTCAATCCTATAGAACATTTGTGGGCAGAACTGAAAAAGCGTGTGCGAGCAAGGAGGCCTACAAACCTGATTCAGTTACACCAGCTCTGTCAGGAGGAATGGGCCAAAATTCACCTAACTTATTGTGGGAAGCTCTCATTTTGTCTGTCATAGTTGACGTGTACCTATGATGAAAATTACAGGCCTCTCTCATCTTTTTAAGTGGGAGAACTTGCACAATTGGTGGCTGACTAAATACTTTTTTCCCCCACTGTATATGTTGAAGAGGGTGGGGCTTAAACTGCATCCCTGTCTCACCCCACGGCCCTGTGGAAAGAAATGTGTGTGTTTTTGCCAATTTTAACCGCACACTTGTTGTTTGTGTACATGGATTTTATAATGTTGTATGTTTTTTCCCCAACCCCACTTTCCATCAATTTGCATAGCAGACCCTCATGCCAAATTGAGTCAAAAGATTTTTTGAAATCATGTGAAGACTTTGCCTTTGTTTTGGTTTGTTTGTTTGTGAATTAGGGTGTGCAGGGTGAATACGTGGTGTGTCGTACGGTAATTTGGTAAAAAGCCAATTTGACATTTGCTCAGTACATTGTTTTCACTGAGGAAATGAACTAGTCTGCTGTTAATGATAATGCAGAGGATTTTCCCAAGGTTGCTGTTGATGCATATCCCTGTAGTTATTGGGGTCAAATTTGTCTCCACTTTTGTGGATTGGGGTGATCAGTCCTTGGTTCCAAATATTGGGGAAGATGCCAGAGCTAAGGATGATGTTAAAGAGTATAAGTATAGCCAATTGGAATTTGTGGTCTGTATATTTTATCATTTCATTGAGGATACCATCAACACCACAGGCCTCATTGGGTTGGAGGGTTTGTATTTTGTCCTGTAGTTCATTCAATGTAATTGGAGAATCCAGTGGGTTCTGGTAGTCTTTAATAGTTGATTCTAAGATTTGCATTTGATCATGTGTATATTTTTTTGCTGTTTGTTCTTTGTTATAGGGCCAAAAAGATTGGAGAAGTGGTTTACCCATACATCTCTGTTTTGGATAGATAGCTCTTCGTGTTGTTGTTTGTTTAGTGTTTTCCAATTTTCCCAGAAGTGGTTAGAGGCTATGGATTCTTCAATTACACTGAGCTGATTTCTGACATGCTCTTCCTTCTTTTTCCGTAGTGTATTTCTGTATTGTTTTAGTGATTCACCATAGTGAAGGCATAGGCTCACTCCCGAGTGGCGCAGTGGTCTAAGGCACTGCATCGCAGTGCTAGCTGTGCCACTAGAGATCCTGGTTCGAGTCCAGGCTCTGTCGCAGCCGGCCGTGACCAGGAGACCCATGGGCGGTGCACAATTGGTCCAGCGTCGTCCAAGGTAGGGGAGGGTTTGGCTGGCAGGGATGTGGGTTTGTTTCCACGGGGGGCCAGTATAGAAAAAAATAAAAATTTAAAATTTAAAAACATGTATGCATTCACTAACTGTAAGTCACTCTGGATAAGAGCGTCTGCTAAATGACTAAAATGTAAAAATATTTTCTGGGTCTCTATGTTTTTGGTTGGATAGGTTTTTGCATTCTTCATCAAACCATTTGTCACTGTTGTTACTTTTCTTCGGTTTTCTGTTAGAGATTTTTAGATTTGATAGGGAAGCTGAGAGGTCAAATATACTGTTTAGGTTTTCTACTGCCAAGTTTACACCTTCACTATTACAGTGGAACGTTTTGTCCAGGAAGTTGTCTAAAAGGGATTGAATTAGTTGTTGCCTAATAGTTTTTTGGAAGGTTTCGACACTACTTTCCTTCCATCTACAGCATTTCTTAATATTATTCAGTTCCTTTGGCTTTGATGCCTCATGATTGGGTATTGCTCTGTTCAAGTAGATTGTGATTTTGCTGTGGTCTGATAGGGGTGTCAGTGGGCTGACTGTGAACGCTCTGAGAGACTCTGGGTGATAAAGTAGTCTACAGTACTACCGCCAAGAGATGAGCTATAGGTGTACCTACCATAGGAGTCCCCTCGAAGCCTACCATTGACTATGTACTTACCCAGTGTGCGACAGAGCTGCAAGAGTTGTGACCAGTTTTTGTTGGTTATGTTGTCGTAGTTGTGCCTAGGGGGGCATATGGGGGAGGGAATGCTGTCACCTCCAGGTAGGTGTTTGTCCCCCTGTGTACTGAGGGTGTCAGGTTCTTGTCCAGTTCTGGCATTTAGGTCGCCACAGACTAGTACATGTCCCTGGGCCTGGAAGTGATTGATTTCCCCCTCCAGGATGGAGAAGCTGTCTTCATTAAAGTATGGGGGTTTTAGTGGGGGGATATAGGTAGCACACAGGAGGACATTTTTCTCTGTTGAGATCATTTCCTTTTGAATTTCTAGCCAAATGTAAAATGTTCCTGTTTTGATTAATTTAATAGAGTGAGTTAGGTCTGCTCTATACCAAATTAGCATACCCCCTGAGTCCCTTCCCTGTTTCAGACCTGGTAGTTTGGTGGATGGGACTACCAGCTCTCTGTAACCTAGAGGGCAACCAGTGGGTCCGTCTCCCCTATACCATGTTTCTTGTAGGATGACAATGTCTGTATTTCCAATTTCTTTGGTGAAGTCCAGGTTCCTGCTCTTTAGGCCAAAGGCAGATGACCTCAGGCCTTGGATATTCCAGGATGAAATAGTGAAGGCTTTGTGTTCCATAAAATGTCTAATGTTGTTGGTCATGTGGTTTGGCCTAAGGCCAGTAATTGTGAGCAGAGCCTGCTGAGCATCTGGTACATGCCATTGGCTTGGGCTAGTGTAAGAGTGGGGGTTGGGCCTGTTTGCCTGCTCATGGCCTGGGCGTATGTATGACTTTCATGTTGAGGCCCTCTTTGCGGGATTGGGGGGCATGGGGTGGGTAGGAGGGGCATAGGTCAGATCTGAGGGTGCCTAAATGGGGTGTGGGCATGGTTGACTTGGTGGGGTGTTAATTGGTGCGGGTGTAGATGTGGCTGAGGTCTGGATGTAGGTCCTATCAGCTGGGGTCCTCTATGTGTAGGTCCGGGGTGGCGGGTCCCGCAGGTCTGGGAGAGTGTCTCGCTGGTCTGGGCGGGATTTCTGTTGATCTGTTTCTCCTGTGTGAGGTGTTGGGTCTGCGGTTGAGGGCGATATCCTTTAGGGTCCGGGCGAAGGTGGGCACTGCTGCCTTGTATAGGTGGTCTCTCTCTCTCTCTCTCAATATCTATGTAGGCTGAATTAGGAATTTACATAATTCAGATCATTCTTATATACTGTATTCTAAGATGTGTTTTTCATATTTCTGCTATTGGGATGAGAATAGGATGTCGGTAGGACAAGGCTATGTATTTGTGCACATGGAAGTCAGTGATTTATGTTTACTATAGGTTAATGAGGCAATACAAATGTGATGTGACTAAAATGTGACTAAAATGAAACTGTTTTCGTCATTTTGACAATAGCTAGACTAAATCATTATTCAACTGACAAAAAATGTGACTAACATGCAGACCACACCGCTTGCATTATGTGCACGAGCGTTGCAAAATAAATGTACATATACAGTGGTGAAAAAAAGTATTTAGTCAGCCACCAATTGTGCAAGTTCTCCCACTTAAAAAGATGAGAGAGGCCTGTAATTTTCATCATAGGTACACGTCAACCATGACATACAAATTGAGGGAAAAAATCCAGTAAATCACATTGTAGGATTTTTTATGAATTTATTTGCAAATTATGGTGGAAAATAAGTATTTGGTCACCTACAAACAAGCAAGATTTCTGGCTCTCACAGACCTGTAACTTCTTCTTTAAGAGGCTCCTCTGTCCTCCACTCGTTACCTGTATTAATGGCACCTGTTTGAACTTGTTATCAGTATAAAAGACACCTGTCCACAACCTCAAACAGTCACACTCCAAACTCCACTATGGCCAAGACCAAAGAGCTGTCAAAGGACACCAGAAACAAAATTGTAGACCTGCACCAGGCTGGGAAGACTGAATCTGCAATAGGTAAGCAGCTTGGTTTGAAGAAATCAACTGTGGGAACAATTATTAGGAAATGGAAGACATACAAGACCACTGATAATCTCCCTCGATCTCAAGATCTCACCCTGTTGGGTCAAAATGATCACAAGAACGGTGAGCAAAAATCCCAGAACCACACGGGGGGAACAAGTGAATGACCTGCAGAGAGCTGGGACCAAAGTAACAAAGCCTACCATCAGTAACACACTACGCCGCCAGGGACTCAAATCCTGCAGTACCAGACGTGTCCCCCTGCTTAAGCCAGTACATGTCCAGGCCCGTCTGAAGTTTGCTAGAGTGCATTTGGATGATCCAGAAGAGGATTGGGAGAATGTCATATGGTCAGATGAAACCAAAATAGAACTTTTTGGTAAAAACTCAACTCATCGTGTTTGGAGGACAAAGAATGCTGAGTTGCATCCAAAGAACACCATACCTACTGTGAAGCATGGGGGTGGAAACATCATGCTTTGGGGCTGTTTTTCTGCAAAGGGACTAGGACGACTGATCCGTGTAAAGGAAAGAATGAATGGGGCCATGTATCGTGAGATTTTGAGTGAAAACCTCCTTCCATCAGCAAGGGCATTGAAGATGAAACGTGGCTGGGTCTTTCAGCATGACAATGATCCCAAACACACTGCCCGGGCAACGAAGGAGTGGCTTCGTAAGAAGCATTTCAAGGTCCTGGAGTGGCCTAGCCAGTCTCCAGATCTTTTTATTTTTATTTTATTTCACCTTTATTTAACCAGGTAAGCCAGTTGAGAACAGGTTCTCATTTATAACTGCGACCTGGCCAAGATAAAGCAAAGTAGTGCAATAAAAACAACACAGAGTTACATATGGGGTAAAAAAAAAACATAAAGTCAGAAATACAAGAGAAAATATATATACAGTGTGTGCAAATGTAGTAAGTTATGGAGGTAAGGCAATAAATAGGCTATAGTGCAGAATAATTACAATAGTATTAACACTGGAATGCTAGATGTGCAAGAGATGATGTGCAAATAGAGATACTGGGGTGCAAAAGAGCAAAATAAATAACAATATAGGGATGAGGTAGTTGGGTGGGCTAATTTCAGATGGGCTGTGTACAGGTGCAGTGATCGGTAAGGTGCTCTGACAACTGATGCTTAAAGTTATTGAGGGAGATAAGAGTCTCCAGCTTCAGAGATTTTTGCAATTCGTTCCAGTCATTGGCAGCAGAGAACTGGAAGGAATGGCGGCCAAAGGAGGTGTTGGCTTTGGGAATGACCAGTGAGATATACCTGCTGGAGCGCAGACTACGGGTGGGTGCTGCTATGGTGACCAATGAGCTAAGATAAGGCGGGGATTTGCCTAGCAGTGATTTATAGATGGCCTGGAGCCAGTGGGTTTGACGACGAACATGTAGTGAGGACCAGCCAACAAGAGCGTACAGGTCACAGTGGTGGGTAGTGTATGGGGCTTTGGAGACAAAACGGATGGCACTGTGATAGACTACATCCAATTTGCTGAGTAGAGTGTTGGAGGCTATTTTGTAAATGACATCGCCGAAGTCAAGGATCGGTAGGATAGTCAGTTTTACGAGGGCATGTTTGGCAGCATGAGTGAAGGAGGCTTTGTTGCGAAATAGGAAGCCGATTCTAGATTTAACTTTGGATTGGAGATTCTTTATGTGAGTCTGGAAGTTGAGTTTACAGTCTAACCAGACACCTAGATATTTGTAGTTGTCCACATACTCTAGGTCAGACCCGTCGAGAGTGGTGATTCTAGTCGGGTGGGCAGGTGCTAGCAGCGTTCGATTGAAAAGCATGCATTTAGTTTTACTAGTGTTTAAGAGCAGTTGAAGGCTACTGAAGGATTGTTGTATGGCATTGAAGCTCGTTTGGAGGTTTGTTAACACAGTGTCCAATGAAGGGCCAGATGTATACAAAATGGTGTCGTCTGCGTAGAGGTGGATCTGAGAGTCACCAGCAGCAAGAACGACATCATTGATATACACGGAGAAAAGTGTCGGCCCAAGAATTGAACCCTGTGGCACCCCCATAGAGACTGCCATAGGTCCAGACAACAGGCCCTCCGATTTGACACACTGAACTCTATCTGAGAAGTAGTTGGTGAACCAGGCGAGGCAGTCATTTGAGAAACCAAGGCTATTTAGTCTGCCAATAAGAATGCGGTGGTTGACAGAGTCGAAAGCCTTGGCCAGGTCGATGAAGACGGCTGCACAGTACTGTCTATTATCAATCGTGGTTATAATATCGTTTAGGACCTTGAGCGTGGCTGAAGTGCACCCGTGACCAGCTCGGAAACCGGATTGCATAGCGGAGAAGGTACGGTGGTATTCGAAATGGTCGATGATCTGTTTGTTAACTTGGCTTTCGAATACTTTCGAAAGGCAGGGCAGGATGGATATAGGTCTGTAGCAGTTTGGATCTAGAGTGTCACCCCCTTTGAAGAGGGGGATGACCGCGGCAGCTTTCCAATCTCTGGGGATCTCAGACGTTATGAAAGAGAGGTTGAACAGACTAGTAATAGGGGTTGCGACAATTTCGGCGGCTAGTTTTAGAAAGAAAGGGTCCAGATTGTCTAGCCCAGCTGATTTGTAGGGGTCCAGATTTTGCAGCGCTTTCAAAACATCAGCTGTCTGAATTTGTGTGAAGGAGAAGCGGGGGGGGCATGGGCAAGTTGCAGCAGAGGGTGCATAGTTGGTGGCCGGGTTAGTGGTAGCCAGATGGAAAGCATGGCCAGCTGTAGCAAAATGCTTGTTGAAATTCTCGATTATTGTAGATTTATCGGTGGTGATAGTGTTTCCTAGCCTCAGTGCAGTGGGCAGCTGGGAGGAAGTGCTCTTATTCTCCATGGACTTTACAGTGTCCCAAAACTTTTTGGAGTTAGTGCTACAGGATGCAAATTTCTGTTTGAAAAAGTTAGCCTTTGCTTTCCTGACTGCTTGTGTATATTGGTTCCTAACTTCCCTGAAAAGTTGCATATCGCGGGGGCTATTTGATGCTAATGCTGTACGCCACAGGATGTTTTTGTGCTGGTCAAGGGCAGTCAAGTCTGAGGAGAACCAGGGGCTATATCGGTTCTTAGTTCTGTATTTTTTGAATGGGGCATGTTTATTTAAGATTGAGAGGAAATTACTTTTAAGGAACAACCAGGCATCCTCTACTGACGGAATGAGATCTATATCCATCCAGGATACCTGGGCCAGGTCAATTAGGAAGGCCTCCTCGCTAAAGTGTTTTAGGGAGCGTTTGACAGTGATGAGGGGTGGTCGTTTGACCGCGGACCCGTTACGGACGCAGGCAATAAGGCAGTGATCGCTGAGATCCTGGTTGAAGACAGCTGAGGTGTATTTAGAGGGTATGTTAGTCAGGATGATATCTATGAGGGTACCCATGTTTAAGGATTTAGGGTTGTACCTGGTAGGTTCGTTGATAATTTGCGTGAGGTTGAGGGCATCTAGCTTGGATTGTAGGATGGCTGGGGTATTAAGCATATCCCAATTTAGGTCACCAAGCAGTACAAACTCAGAGGATAAATGGGGGGCAATCAATTCACATATGGTGTCCAGGGCACAGCTGGGGGCTGAGGGGGGTCTGTAGCAAGCGGCAACAGTGAGAGACTTATTTCTGGAAAGGTGGATTTTTAGAAGTAGAAGCTCAAACTGTTTGGGCACAGACCTGGATAGTATGATAGAGCTCTGCAGGCTATCTCTACAGTAGATTGCAACTCCACCCCCTTTGGCAGTTCTATCTAGACGGAAAATGTTATAGTTTGGGATGGAAATTTCAGAATTTTTGGTGGCCTTCCTGAGCCAGGATTCAGACACTGCTAGAACATCAGGGTTGGCAGAGTGTGCTAACGCAGTGAATAACTCAAACTTAGGAAGTAGACTTCTGATATTTATGTGCAAGAAACCAAGACTTTTGCGATTACAGAAGTCATCAAATGATAGCTCCTGGGGAGTAGGAGTGATACTGGGGGCTACAGGGCCTGGGTTAGCCTCTACATCACCAGAGGAACAGAGGAGGACTAGAATAAGGATACGGCTAAAGGCTTTAAGAACTGGTCTTCTAGTGCGTTGGGTACATAGAATAAAGGGGGCAGATTTCCGGGTGTTATAGAAAAGATTCAGGGCATTATGTACAGACAAGGATATGGAAGGATATGAGTAAAGTGGAGGTAAACCTAAGCGTTGGGTAACAATGAAAGAGATAGTATCTCTAGAGGCATCAATTGAGTCGGTCTCTGAGTGTATGGGGGGAGGAACAAAGGAGCTAACTAAGGCATGTTTAGCTAGGCTGGGGGGTCTACAGTGATATAGTACAATTAGAAATAACCGAAACAACAATAAACTAACCATGTTTGGGCTGAGGCTAAACATAAACAGGATGTAGTACCGTAAAAAGGAACAGTCCAGCAGATATCAGCTGTATAGCTGAGTTATCATAAGGTCCGGTGGTGAAGCGCTAGTAAGTAAGAGGCCACGGCTAGCGTGTGCTACGTCCGTTTTGTTGTAGCCAGCTGGTAGCGATGAATCCGGAGTTAAAGGTCCAGTGATTCAGTGATTCCGGCGGAAAAACTGATATGTTCTGGGTCGATAACGCGCTGTGCAGACTGGCCGAATATCCGGTGATCAATGTCCAGTGATTAAAAATTAATCCCGCGGAAAAAAATCCAATATTCTGGGTGAAACACCGCTAGCTGTGGCTAATAGCAAGTAGCTAGTTCAGTAGCTAGTTCAGTTTAGTGAGTAAGAGGCCACGGATAACGTGTGCTAACGGGCCAGGGCTAGCAGATGGATGGAATCTTCGTGGTTAACGTCGTAACCACATCAGACGATTTCGTCGGCAGACCAGTCGTGTAGGATCGGCGGGGCTCCGTGTCAACACTAGGTAGTCCCGTCCGGTTGATAGAGAGGTAGATAGCCGGGAGATGGGCCTAGCTCGGGATGATTAGCCAGACCACAGCGTCCGTTTTGTTGTAGCCAGCTGGTAGCGATGAATCCGGAGTTAAAGGTCCAGTGAATCAGTGATTCCGGCGGAAAAACTGATATGTTCTGGGTCGATAACGCGCTGTGCAGACTGGCCGAATATCCGGTGATCAATGTCCAGTGATTAAAATTAATCCAGCGGAAAAAAATCCAATGATCTGGGTGGAACACCGCTAGCTGTGGCTAATAGCAAGTAGCTAGTTAGCTGGCTAGCTAGTTTCAACTGGAGATTCTAGATAAAAGGTAAGTCAATAATAGAATCCGTTCCACATTGAGTGAGGCGGGTTGCAGGAAAGTATATTTTGTAGAAGGATGAAAAGTCTGATAGGGAAATATGTACGAAAAATACAAAAAAACAGGGTATTTACAGGCTATTTACAGACACACGACAGAAACAGGACTGCACTACTTCGCCATCTTGGATCGTAATAGAAAATCTTTGGAGGGAGTTGAAAGTCTGTGTTGCCCAGCGACAGCCCCAAAACATCACTGCTCTAGAGGAGATCTGCATGGAGGAATGGGCCAAAATACCAGCAACAGTGTGTGAAAACCTTGTGAAGACTTACAGAAAACGTTTGACCTGTGTCATTGCTAACAAAGGGTATATAAAAAAGTATTGAGAAACTTTTGTTATTGACCAAATACTTATTTTCCACCATAATTTGCAAATAAATTCATTAAAAATCCTACAATGTGATTTTCTGGATTTTATTTCTTCTCATTTTGTCTGTCATAGTTGATGTGTACCTATGATGAAAATTACAGGCCTCTCTCATCTTTTTAAGTGGGAGAACTTGCACAATTGGTGGCTGACTAAATACCTTTTTCCCCACTGTACATGTTATTCAATCATTGCATCCAAACTCCAAGCTCATCAACGAGTGTCTGCGTAGCCAGGCGCTAAAATAGAACTTGGTTCTAATTGTGACCCTTGACACGCTGCAAGTCCCGCCTCTCCCATCTCCTCATTGGTTTTTAGGAGCATATACCCATGTGGGAGATTGAACGATTGTCACGATCGTTGTAAGAACCGGACCAAGGCGCAGCGTGATAGGCGTACATCTTTTAATGAGTACTTAATACATGAACAACAAAACGATACGTGAAGTCTAAAGGTTCACCAACACAAACCTATACAGAACAAGATCCCACAATTAACTGTGCCAAACCGGCTGCCTAAGTATGGTTCCCAATCAGAGACAACGAGAATCAGCTGCCTCTGATTGGGAACCACCCTGGCCAACATAGAAAACACGATCTAGAACAGACCCAATGAAAACTAAACATAACAAGTCCACACCCTGGCTCAACATTTAAGAGTCCCCAGAGCCAGGGCGTGACAGTACCCCCCCCAAAGGCGCGGACTGCGACCGCGCCAACCAAACACAACAGGGGAGGGGCCGGGTGGGCATTCCGCCTCGGAGGCGGATCCGGCTCCGGGCATGACCACCACTCTCTCGCTACCCCCCCCGTAGCGCCCCTGGTCTGGTCTGGCCCCGCTGGCCGGAGCTGGACTGGACACCGGTGGAGCGGATTGCTCTTGCTCTGGAGTGGAGCACCAGTGGAACAGGCACGGGCCGTGCCGGACTGACGACGCGCACCACTGGCCTGGTGCGGGGAACAGGCACGGGCCGTGCCGGACTGACGACGCGCACCACTGGCTTGGTGCGGGGAGTAGGAACAGGCCGGACCGGGCTGGCGACGTGCACCACTGGCTTGGTGCGGGGAGCAGGTACATGCCGGACCGGGCTGGCGACGCGCACCACAGGCTTGGTGCGGGGAGCAGGAACAGGCCGGATCGGGCTGGCGACGCGCACCACAGGCTTGGTGCGGGGAGCAGGAACGGACCGGGCAGACGACGCGCACCACTGGCTTGGTGCGGGGAGCAGGAACGGGCCGGGCCGGGCTGGCGACGCGCACCACAGGCTTGGTGCGGGGAGCAGGAACAGGCCGGACCGGGCTGGCGACGCGCACCACAGGCTTGGTGCGGGGAGCAGGAACAGGCCGGACCGGGCTGGCGACGCGCACCACAGGCTTGGTGCGGGGAGCAGGAACAGGCCGGACCGGGCTGGCGACGCGCACCACAGGCTTGGTGCGAGGGGCAGGAAAAGGCCGGACCGGGCTGGCGACGCGCACCACAGTCTTGGTGCGAGGGGCAGGAACAGGCCGGGCTGGCGACGCGCCCCACAGGCTTGGTGCGAGGGACAGGAACAGGCCGGACCGTACTGGGAACACACACCACTGGCCTTGTGCGGGGATCAGGAACGGGCCGGACCGGACTGGTAACACACCCCAGTACCTCTCGCTGTGCCTCTACACTCTCCTTCCCCCTCATGACCAATGGCCCCCGTAACCTGGTGGCCTCCTCTCCTAGTCTACAAACTCGCCCTGTAGCTGCCTCCAGCAGCCCCGTCGTCCATGCCGTGTGCCCCCCCAAAAAAATGTATTGGGGTTGCCTCTCGCCTGTCCGACGACGGCACGGTTGGTGCCGTACCTCCTCTCTCGCCAGGGCTTTAACTTTTGCCCATGGCCCTTTGCCCGCGAACATGTCCTCCCAAGACCACCATTCGCCCACCTGGGACATCGCCAACTTCTCCAGTTCCTTTCCCGGTGTCTGCTCCTGAACACGCTGCTTGGTCCTTCTTTGGTGGGATCTTCTGTCACGATCGTTGTAAGAACCGGACCAAGGCGCAGCGTGATAGGCGTACATCTTTTAATGAGTACTTAATACATGAACAACAAAACAACAAAACGATACGTGAAGTCTAAAGGTTCACCAACACAAACCTATACAGAGCAAGATCCCACAATTAACTGTGCCAAACCGGCTGCCTAAGTATGGTTCCCAATCAGAGACAACGAGAATCAGCTGCCTCTGATTGGGAACCACCCTGGCCAACATAGAAAACACGATCTAGAACAGACCCAATGAAAACTAAACATAACAAGTCCACACCCTGGCTCAACATTTAAGAGTCCCCAGAGCCAGGGCGTGACAACGATGAACTGAGTTCCACAATCCAGTCCAGTTGGTGGTGGTAATGCACCTTAAATTGCTATCTCTTGCTATCTCTCTCAGAATGACCTTCTTGATCCAAACCAGTCAGGTTTCAGGACTGGTCATTCAACTGAGACTGCTCTTCTCTGTGTCACGGAGGCTCTCCGCACTGCTAAAGCTAACTTCTCTCACGTCACCCCCCTCCTCCGCACACTCCACTGGCTTCCAGTTGAAGCTCGCATCCGTTACAAGACCATGGTGCTTGCCTATGGAGCTGTGAGGGGAACGGCACCTCCGTACCTTCAGGCTCTGATCAGTCCCTACACCCAAACGAGGGCATTGCGTTCATCCACCTCTGGCCTGCTGGCTCCCCTTCCTCTGCGGAAGCATAGTTCCCGCTCAGCCCAGTCAAAACTGTTCGCTGCTCTGGCACCCCAATGGTGGAACAAGCTCCCTCACGACGCCAGGATAGCGGAGTCACTCACCACCTTCCGGAGACATTTGAAACCCCACCTCTTTAAGGAATACCTGGGATAGGATAAAGTAATCCTTCTACCCCCCCCCCCCCCCCCCAATTTTAAAAAAATTGTAAAGTGGTTATCCCACTGGCTATAGGGTGAATGCACCAATTTGTAAGTCGCTCTGGATAAGAGCGTCTGCTAAATGACGTAAATGTAAATGTAAAAATGTAAATGTTAAAGTTGGTTGCCAACTGCCATATAAAGTCCAAACAAGAAGAAGAAGACTGAAGGAGGAGAGATTACTAGAAACTAACTTGGTTTACCCTTTTATCTGTGGATTAATTGTCGGAGTAGAGGACCTTGTGCATTTCAGGTAAAATAACAACCTAATGTTTATATCCCAGGACAAATGAGCTAGCAACAACAAGCTAGCTAGCTAAATTGCCATGAATGTTAATGCTTTTCGACCTGTCCCCAAATGAATATAGTTGGTTCAGAGTTAGTTTTGATATTTCAACCTGCGTGTCCTGATTGCGTCTGGTGTTGGGGGACAAAATCAAAATGCGCACGATGGCGCATGCGGACGCCCGGTCTAGTCAGCATGTAAGACTTTTTAATCATATTTTAGTAAAAATGAAAAAAGAGTGGCAAAATTAACACTGTGCAGTACACACACATACACAGAGACACATGCAATGCACACAAACAGACAATAATGCTTTGAGTGGTATTGATGAGTGTAAGGTCAACGGGAAAGAACATAGTTAATGGCCTTGCCAAAAGCAAAAAGATGTCCTTAGACCTTTTAAATAAAGTATAGTGGTAAAGAAATATGATGTGTCTTCACTCAGTATTTGATCAGAACTGGGTCTTACTGAGAGTTCAACTCCACACTTTTACTAATCTCTGCTTACTACAGTATTAATACATAAGTTGTGAATATTGCAGGTATCTATTAGTGTTAAATTAGTTTCTCTTTGATTTTGCAAACAGGTCTTGCCAATTTGATTGACCGGACAGCTTTTCAAAGGGAATGGATGAGCAGTTTGGAGCGTTGGTTGGTTAGTGAGTTAGTCCATCAGTATAGTTCATGCCCATATTTCATAGAGAGGAGATTTAAGGGAGTAAATAAGTTGCATCAGATCAACATAAATTAATGACAAGCAATTTGATCAAATTCCTTTTCATCAAAAGTGGCAACTCAAAAGGAATTAATTAATCACTATTAACTAATTTATATTCATTCAAAATGTACAAAACTGATTAAACATTGCAAATGTCCATCTCTCTTTATGAGGGCTGGGTTTATTAATTGAATGTGAGCGACTGATTAATGAGAGATAGACAGACATGCAAATAGACAATACTGGATATTTAGATAAGTAGCAACTGTATTGTTGGCTACGCCATTAATGGCCTTGTCTCTACTTCATCAGCCTGTTTCTCGTCGTCGTCGTCGTCCTCCTCCTCCTCCTCCTCCTCCTCCTCCTCCTGCTCCCATAAAGTCTTATCTTAATGGATCAGAGTCGGTATTTATGAGGGTGTCGTGCGCACACACACACACACACACACACACACTCTTGTGATCTCCACCAATTATTCACGAGGCTCTGATTGACAGGTTCTTGTCAAGAAGGCAGAGCATTCTCTCGGTTGTGCCAATACCACTAGACATGATCAGTATTCCTATTAATACATTGTCCCTGGTCATAACAAGTATAATAGGATAGTACCATGCAATTAATACATCATCATGATATACAGATGTGCTCTCTTAATTTGACCAGTTTCTCACAGCAGGAAAATAAATCCTACAGCAACAGGAAATGTGAATTATTATGTTGATTCTAATTAATGGACATTTTTATAGGGATTGACACGTTTTTTATTTGGGCAAATCAAGTCTGAAGTCTTGAATACACTACAAGTTTGCATTTCCTGTGGCGCAGGAAAATTCTCTACGACAACAGAATGATCAAATTAAGAGAGTATATCTTTACTATCATACTAATGGCTCATACTATTTCTGCATACTGTAGGTAATGTACAGTGCCTTCGGAAAGTATTCATACCCCTTGACTTGTTCCACATGTTGTTGTGCTACAGCCTGAAAATCCCATCTACACACAACACCCCATAATGACAAAGTGAAAACATATATTTTGACATTTTTGCAAATGTATTGAAAATCAAATACAGAAATATCTAATTTACATAAATATTCACAACCATTTGATATGACACTCCAATTTCCTTTAATTATCCTTCAGATGTCACTACAACTTGATTGGAGTCAATTCAATTGTTTGGACATGATTTAGAAAGAAACACACCTGTCTATATAAGGTCTCACAGTTGACGGTGTATGTCAGAGCAGAAACTATACCATGAAGTCCAAGTAACTGTCAATAGATCTCCGTTATATAATTCTGATGAGGCATATATCTGGGAAAGGGCATAAAACTATTTCTAGAATGTAGAAAGTTTCCAAGAGCACAGTGGTCTCCATCATTGGGAAATTTAGAAAATATGGAACTACCCAGACTCTGCCTAGAGCTGGCCGTCTGACCAAACAGAGCAAACGGGCAAGAAGGACCTTGGTCAGGGAGGTGACTGTCAGTGTAGCTGTAGGTGGGTGTGGTGGTGGAATCAGGCGCAGGACGCAGAACGTTAGTCCGAAAGACTTTAGTAGATGCACAAAACACAAGCACGAATAAATGCCCTGAGGCGAGAACTCCGCACGCAGGCGAAAACAAACGGGCGCACTAAACAGGTGCGACAAAACACTCCAACACAATGGAGAACAGCTCAACCGAGCAAACAGTATAAGCACTAGCCAACCGCACAACAGTAAAACAATCACACACAACACTTGACAAACACAACGAGAACTTATAGGACACTAATGACACTAAACGATAACAGGTGTAACAACAATCAGACAAAAGCAAACGAACATAGAAACATGCAACGGTGGCAGCTAGTATTCCGGAGACGACGAACGCCGAAGCCTGCCCGAGCAAGGAAGAGAGGCAGCCTCGGCCGAAACCGTGACAGTACCCCCCCCTTGACGCGCGGCTCCAGACGTGCGCCGACTCCGGCCTCGGGGACGACCAGGAGGACGCGGAGCAGGGCGCGTCGGGTGCCCACGATGGAATTCCGTCAGGAGAGACGGGTCCAAAATGTCTCTCCTCGGCACCCAGCACCGTTCCTCCGGGCCATACCCCTCCCACTCCACTAGATATTGGAGACCCCCCATCCGACGTCTCGAATCCAAGATGGACCGCACGGAGTACGCCGGTGCCCCCTCGATGTCCAATGGGGGCGGAGGAGTCTCCCTGATCTCACTTTCTTGGAGTGGGCCAGCTACCACCGCCCTGAGAAGAGACACATGGAACGAGGGGTTAATACTTTTATACTCAACAGGTAGTTGTAATCTGTAACACACCTCGTTCAATCTTCTCAGGACTTTAAATGGCCCTACAAACCGCCGACCCAGTTTCCGACAGGGCAGGCGGAGGGGCAGGTTTCTGGTAGAGAGCCAGACTCGATCACCAGGTGCGTACACCGGTCCCTCACTGCGGTGGAGATCGGCGCTCGCCTTTTGACGACGGAGGGCCCACTGCAGGTGGACGTGTGCAGCGTTCCATGTCTCCTCCGAGCGCCGCACCCACTCATCCACCGCAGGAGCCTCGATCTGGCTCTGCTGCCAAGGTGCCAGAACCGGCTGGTAACCTAACACACATTGGAAAGGGGTTGGGTTAGTGGAGGAATGGCGTAGGGAATTCTGGGCCATTTCGGCCCAGGGAACGTACCTTGCCCACTCCTCCGGCCGGTCCTGGCAGTATGTTCTAAGAAACCTACCCACATCCTGGTTCACACGTTCCACCTGCCCATTACTCTCCGGGTGGTAACCCGAGGTGAGGCTCACCGAGACCCCCAACCGCTCCATAAAAGCTCTCCAGACTCTGGAGGTAAATTGGGGACCTCGATCAGACACAATATCCTCGGGTACCCCGTAGTGCCGGAACACATGGGTGAATAGCGCCTCGGCGGTCTGCAGGGCAGTAGGAAGGCCCGGCATAGGGAGCAAACGACAGGCCTTAGAGAACCGGTCCACAACGACCAGTATAGTGGTATTCCCCTGTGAAGGAGGAAGGTCAGTGATGAAATCCACGAGAGGTCATTGTGGAACGGGCAGGGGTAGTAACTTACCCCTAGGCAGATGTCTAGGCGCCTTACACTGGGCGCACACCGAGCAGGAGGAAACATAAACCCTCACATCCCTCGCCAACGTGGGCCACCAGTACTTAGCACTAAGACAGTGCACTGTCCGGCCGATACCCGGGTGTCCAGAGGAGGGTGACGTGTGAGCCCAATAGATCAATCGATCCCGAACCTCGAGCGGAACGTACTTCCGACCCTCCGGGCATTGAGGTGGACTAGGGTCGGTGCGTAACGCCCGCTCGAGTTCAGCATCGACCTCCCACACTACCGGTGCCACCAGACAAGACTCCGGCAGTATGGGAGTGGGCTCCACGGACCTCTCCTCCGTGTCATACCGCCGAGACAGTGCGTCTGCCTTACCGTTCTGTGACCCAGGGATGTACGTGATCTTAAATATGAACCGGGTCAAAAACATATTCCACCGCGCCTGGCGAGGGTTCAGTCTCCTCGCTGCCCGGATGTACTCCAGGTTACGGTGGTCCGTCAAAATGAGGAAAGGGTGTTGAGCCCCCTCAAGCCAGTGCCTCCACACCTTTAGGGCCTGTACCACGGCTAACAGCTCCCTGTCCCCTACGTCATAATTTCGCTCCGCCGGACTGAGCTTCTTGGAATAAAAAGCACAGGGGCGGAGTTTAGGTGGCGCGCCGGACCGTTGCGAAAGCACGGCTCCTATACCGGCCTCTGACGCGTCCACCTCTACCTGAAATGGTAAAGAGGGATCCGGATGCGCCAGCACCGGGGCCGAGGTAAACAGGTCCTTCAGCCTCCCAAACGCCCTGTCCGCCTCGGCTGACCACTGCAGACGCACCGGACCCCCCTTCAAAAGAGACGTTATGGGAGCTGCCACCTGTCCAAAACCCCGGATAAACCTCCGGTAGTAATTCGCAAACCCCAAAAACTGCTGCACCTCCTTCACAGTGGTTGGCATTTGCCAATTACGCACGGCTGACACCCGGTCTACCTCCATCTTCACCCCTGACGCAGACAACTGATAACCCAAAAAGGAGACCGACTCCTGGAAAAACAGACACTTCTCTGCCTTGACATACAGGTCGTGCTCCAACAGCCTCCGCAACACTCGGCGCACCAGGGCCACATGCTCGACTCGGGTAGACGAGTACACGAGAATGTCATCTATGTACACGACCACCCCCTGCATGTCCCTGAAGATCTCATCCACGAATGATTGGAAAACTGAAGGAGCGTTCATCAACCCGTATGGCATGACAAGATACTCGTAATGGCCCGAGGTGGTACTAAAGGCTGTCTTCCATTCATCGGCCCCCCTAATGCGCACCAAGTTGTACGCGCTCCTGAGATCTAATTTAGTGAAGAAACGCGCCCCGTGCAATGACTCCGTCATGGTCGCAATCAGCGGGAGTGGATAACTGTACTTCACCGTGATCTGATTGAGACCACGGTAATCAATGCACGGGCGTAACCCACCATCCTTTTTCTTCACAAAAAAGAAACTCGAGGACGCAGGGGAAGTGGAGGGCCGTATGTATCCTTGTCTCAGAGATTCGTCTATGTAAGTCTCCATAGCTCTCTTCTCCTCCTGAGACAGAGGATACACATGGCTCCGTGGGAGCGCAGCTCCTGCCTGGAGGTCTATCGCACAATCTCCCTGCCTATGGGGAGGCAACTGCGTCGCCCTCGACTTACTGAACACAATAGCCAAATCCCCATACTCAGGGGGAACGTGCAATGCGGGCACCTGGTTTGGACTCTCCACCGAGGTAGCCCCTACGGAAACGCCTAAACATCGACCCACACACTGAGCAGACCACTCCATCAGAGCCCTCTCCTGCCACAAAATAGACGGGTTATGGGTACTCAACCAGGGCATGCCCAGCACCACCGGATACGCAGGCGAGTCGATCAGAAATAGCTGGATCATCTCCTGATGACCCCCCTGCGCACACATCGTAAGTGGCGCCGTGACCTCCCTGATCAAGCCCGCACCCAACGGACGGCTATCTAGGGCATGAACGGGGAAGGGGACGTCAACAGGGAGAAGGGGAATCCCTAAGGCTAAACAAAATCTCTTATCAACAAAATTCCCAGCCGCGCCTGAATCTACCAGCGCCTTATGCTGGGAATGAGGTGCGACCTGTGGAAAACGCACAGGTATACAGAAGTGTGCAACAGAGAGCTCTGGGTGAGTGGGGCGCCTACTCACCTGGAAGGGCTCCCCAGTGCGGGGCCTGTCGTCTTCTCCCCTAGGAGGCCATCCCCAGCACCTAGCCACGGTGTGTCCTCCCCGACCACAGTTGGTGCAGGAGATGGACCCCCTCGTACTCCGACCCCTCCTCTCTCTAGCGCCAGCGCCCCCGAGCTCCATGGGGCACGGCTCGGAGGCGCTGGAGGGTGAAATGGACGGACCCCCCTCGGGACGTCCGCGGGTAGCTAGCAGGGTATCCAGCCTGATGGACATGTCGACTAACTGGTCGAACGAGAGGCTGGTGTCCCGACAGGCCAGCTCCCTACGGACGTCCTCACGTAGACTACAGCGGTAGTGATCAATGAGGGCCCGCTCATTCCACCCTGCATCCGCCGCTAGAGTCCGGAATTCCAACGCGAACTCCTGGGCACTCCTCCTCCCCTGCCGGAGGCAGAACAGACGCTCCCCCGCCGCTTTCCCCTCCGGGGGATGGTCAAACACCGCCCTGAAGCGGCGGGAGAACTCGGCATACGTGATGGTAGTAGCGTCTATTCTCCTCCACTCAGCGTTGGCCCACTCTAACGCTTTGCCGGAAAGGCAGGAGATCAGGGCGGACACGCTCTCGTGTCCCGAGGGCGCCGGGTGCACGGTGGCCAGGTAAAGCTCCACCTGGAGAAGGAAGCCCTGACACCCGGCAGCGGTCCCATCGTAGGCCCTCGGGAGCGAGAGTCGAACTCCTCTGGGTTCCGGAGCGGGAAGGGGCTGACTTGCCGATGGGTCTCCCAGCGTTGGAGGGTGGTGATCACCTCCTGCAGGGCGGACCCCATCCGCAGGATCTGGTCATTCTGCTCCCGGACTCTGTCCTCCAACGTCTCCTGTGCGGCTGCGGCTCCTGCTGATTCCATTCGAGCAGGTGTGTGATTCTGTCAGTGTAGCTGTAGGTGGGTGTGGTGGTGGAATCAGGCGCAGGACGCAGAACGTTAGTCCGAAAGACTTTAGTAGATGCACAAAACACAAGCACGAATAAATGCCCTGAGGCGAGAACTCCGCACGCAGGCGAAAACAAACGGGCGCACTAAACAGGTGCGACAAAACACTCCAACACAATGGAGAACAGCTCAACCGAGCAAACAGTATAAGCACTAGCCAACCGCACGACAGTAAAACAATCACACACAACACTTGACAAACACAATGAGAACTTATAGGACACTAATGACACTAAACGATAACAGGTGTAACAACAATCAGACAAAAGCAAACGAACATAGAAACATGCAACGGTGGCAGCTAGTATTCCGGAGACGACGAACGCCGAAGCCTGCCCGAGCAAGGAAGAGAGGCAGCCTCGGCCGAAACCGTGACAGTGACCAAGAACCCTATATAACGCTATGTCTGGAGAAAACCAGGCACAGCTCATCACCCGTCTAACACCATCCCTACCGTGAAGCATGGTGGTGTCAGCATCATGCTATGGGGATGCTTTTCAGCGGCAGGGACTGGGAGACTGGTAATGATAGAGGGAACAATGAATGGAGCCAAATACAGTCAGAGTGGTCATTGGGTTATTGGTCACCTCCCTGACCAAGGTCCTTCTTGCCCCGTTGCACATTTTGGTCGGACAGACAAAATGTAATCAATTTTGAATTCAGGCTGTAACACAACAAAATGTGGAATAAGTCAAGGGGTATGAATACTTTCTGAAGGCACTGTATTTGGAAAGTATTCAGACCCCTTGACTTTTTCCACATTTTGTTACATTACAGACTTATTCTAAAATTGATTAAATAAATCAGAAATACCTTATTTACATAAGTATTCAGACCCTTTGCTATGAGACTCGAAATTGAGCTCAGGTGCATCCTGTTTCCAGTGATCATCCTTGAGATGTTTCTACAACTTGATTGGAGTCCACCTGTGGTAAATTCAATTGATTGGACATGATTTGGAAAGGCACACACCGGTCTATATAAGGTCCCACAGTTGACAGTGCATGTCAGAGCAAAAACCAAGCCATGAGGTCGAAGGAATTGTCTGTAGATATTGTGTCGAGGCACAGATCTGGGGAAGGGTACCAAAAAACTGCAGCATTGAAGGTCCCCAAGAACACAGTGGCCTCCCTCATTCTTAATTGGAAGAGGTTTGGAACCACCAAGACTCTTCCTAGAGCTGGCCACCCAGCCAAACTGAGCAATCGGGGGAGAAGGGCCTTGGTCAGGGAGTTGACCAAGAACCCAATGGTCACTCTGACAGAGCTCCAGAGTTCCTCTGTGGAGATGGGAGAACCTTCCAGAAGGACAACCATCTCTGCAGCACTCCTACCAATCAGGCCTTTATGGTAGAGTGGCCAGACAGAAGCCACTCCTCAGTAAAAGGCACATAAAGGACTCAAACCATGAGAAACAAGATTCTCTGGTCTGATGAAACCAAGATTGAACTCTTTGGCCTGAATCCAAGCGTCACGTCTGGAGGAAACCTGGCACCATCCTTACGGTGAAGCATGGTGGTGGCAGCATCATGCTGTGGGGATGTTTTTCAGTGGATTGGGAGACTAGTCAGGATCGAGGGAAAAATGAACGGAGCAAAGTACAGAGAGATCCTTGATGAAAACCTGCTCCAGAGCGCTCAGGACCTCAGACTTGGGTGAAGGTTCACCTTCCAACAGGACAACGACCCTAAGCACACAGCCAAGACAATGCAGGAGTGGCTTAAGAACAAGTCTCTGAATGTCCTTGAGTGGCCCAGCCAGAGCCCGGACTTGAACCTGATCGAACATCTCTGGAGAGTCCTGAAAATAGCTGTACAGCGACGTTCCCCATCCAACCTGACAGCACTTGAGAGGATCTGCAGAGAAGGATGGGAGAAACTCCCTGAATACAGGTGTGCCAAGCTTATAGCGTCCTACCCAAGATGACTTGAGGCTGTAATCGCTGCCAAAGGTGCTTCAACAAATTACTGAGTAAAGGGTCTGAATACTTATGTAAATGTAATATTTCCGTTTTTTAGTTTTAATACATTTGCACATTTTTCTAAAAACCTGTTTTTGCTTTGTCATTATGCGGTATTGTGTGTAGATTAATGGTGTGTGGGGGGGGGGGGGATCTGAATACTTTCCGAATGCACTGTAAAGGTAATGTGACATATAGATGGAGAGAGAGAGCGAGAGACGGATAAATAAATACAGAGAGGCAGGCACGTGCACAGATAGGGCTCAACCAGTGCCTGAGCACCACCTGCCCTTTTGCCCTCCTATGAAAGTTCCCTCGCAGCTCATGGATTTAAAGAAAATTGTATGAATTATTTTTACATTTAATTTTGAGTCTCTTTTCAATGTTTTAATTAGACATGTAACGAATTGCACATCAAACTAGCTAATTAAATAAGCTCTTGAATCTATGAAAATTCCCCCTCCCCCAAGCCACACTCGTCTGACTGCTGCATGCAGTGTGGCTACTGGTGCCGGGGGTAAAGGAGAATGAGGCAATTCGACTGTAAGTAAGAGGCAGATGTCAGCAGCAGGACAACCTAAAATCAAGTGAAAACTAGTTTGTTTTGACAACATAGCTAACTAGCTCGCTAGCAGATGTACATCATCATTTGCTAAACTGATAGCCACTCTTTTCCAGTCATGGCTAGAAGGAATACAGTTTATGTCAAATCAAATCAAATCATCAAAGGTGATAATTTTTTGCTAACCCAAACTATTTTCCTATCATTAACCTACTTCTTCTAACCTGCTACGTTAATTATCCTAACCTGCTGCGTAAATTCTCCTAACCTGCTGCGAAAAGTAAATTCTGACATAAGCTGTATACCATCTAGTCAAAACCCTATTTTCCTGAGTCAATTGGCTGTAGTCGTCTCAAGTTAAATGGCCTAGGAGTCACTGGCACTTGCTTGCTTACAATGTATCATGAGTGAGTGTGTTGTTGCATAAAATAAATAGGCATGTACATGTTGGCTACAGAGGCAGTTGGTATGGCTATGAATTTCTAGGTATGAATTCTGAAAGTCCCCCAAAAATGATGGGGTACTTTTTTTATTTTGAGCACCTGGCCCACCAAAGCTCTGTGCACGGCCCTGCAGAGAGGTACAGATGATTAATAGCATGTAGGCAATGAATAGATGGTGTGTGTGTGGGTAATGGTGATGGTTTAC
>NW_028166693.1:0-2500 GCF_964263955.1 Coregonus lavaretus
TCTCTCTCTCCCTCTATCTGCTCTGCTCTGTGGTCCTCTGTAGCTCAATTGGTAGAGCATGGTGCTTGTAGCGCCAGGGTAAGTGGGGTTCGATCCCCGGACCACCCATACGTAAAAACGAATGCACACATGACTGTAAGTTGCTTTGGATAAAAGCATCTGGCATATATTATTATAGACATGAGTCTGCAACTCTCATCTCTCCAGCGTTGCACTTCATCATTTATTTCCTTGTAGAATCATTTTGAAGGAGCTGCAGCACCCGTGATGAATTGAAATACATTTGCCAAAGTTATAGAATTACTGCTGTCTGTTCAGAAAGAAATGAAATCATTCAGAATAGCCTAGTACACCATGGAAGGCCTGTAATTTAGCCACAGAGGACCAATAGCTTAAAGGATCAATAGCTTAAAGGATCAATAGCTTCAAAAGCTCCTTGTGGATTGTAGACCAACAACCAGGAATAGCCAACAGTCGGGAACGGCGCGTCACATATGTCAGTGAACAAACAGCGTGCAGATAAAAACAGGCCTTTCGCAATATTTCAAATACAAATCCGAGGGAAAACGCAGGTATGGAAAGCAAAATGGCTCCTGCTGAAAAGATAAGACTCTATCGTGTAGGCTACCAACATATTTTATCAACTTCCAAATATTGTTTTACAAAGTTTTACAACGTGACACAAGAGAGTGATAGGCTTTTGGCACGAGCGCATCGGCTATCACCAGCGAGTGAGCTGCGTGTCAATGGGTGAGTTGGTGAAACTGGAAAGCATTTTTAGCACTATAATTTCCTCCTCATATTGTAGCCTACAATATGTGTCTCCACACACCTAGGCCTAGGCTATTGATGGATTCAAGACAAGGTCGTTTTTATTGATCTCAAATTCTCAGTTTGTCAGTGTAAAAGTAGCCCGCCATTTCGATCGTTTGTGGGGTATAAAAGAAAGATTCAACCAAAGGCTCCAGTCATGTAAAATATTAGCCACTATCAGTAGCCACCGTCAGTTATACAGACGTACATTTATAACTGTCGCTTTAGTGTAGGTTTCCTTAGATTTTTTGCATAATTCCATTACGTCGTTAGATTACTTTTCTTACCTCTGTCAAGTTCGTGTGGTTGTTCCTGAGGATCGCTAGCAACAGCGGATCATATAACGCTAACGTATTACAAGTTATGCAATCATTTTGGACATGTAAACCTAATTGAATAATTTATGGAACGCAGACCATGTGTATCGGTTTAAACCTGGAGCCTGGCACACGGTCCACAACGACTGGGACCGTTGTCATCACAGTTCCATGATTAGTGAGGATTATTAGGGTAGATTTATTGGACTACTGTTCAACCTCTATTGTACACTTTTCTCACCTAAAAATCTCCAGAGTGGCGCAGTGGTCTAAGGCACTGCATCGCAGTGCTAGCTGTGCCACTAGAGATCCTGGTTTGAATCCAGGCTCTGTCGTAGCCGGCCGTGACCGGGAGACCCATGGGGCGGTGCACAAGTCGTCCAGTGTAGGGGAGGGAATGGCCGGCAGGGATGTAGCTCAGTTGGTAGAGCATGGCGTTTGCAACGCCAGGGTTGTGGGTTCGTTTCCCACGGGGGGCCAGTATAAAAAAATAAATAATAATGTATTCACTAACTGTAAGTCGCTCTGGATAAGAGCGTCTGCTAAATGACGTAACAGTATTTCATGGATTGAACAATAGAATATGGCAACTTTCAGGATGAAGCAAACCACTCTGTTTTATATTCACCGATAGATTTTGTGCGTAAAGGCTCTCCAAAAATGCTTTCCTAACACTAGATAATATACAAGATCAGAGTGCTGAAAAGGAGACGAATATGCGTGTATTTACATGGCTTTCTTTCATTGATCCCTACTATTCTGAACAGTTCTCTCCATACATTCTAGTGAGTCTGTTGAGAAACTTCAAATGAAAGCTACACCAAATTTAAAAGGATGGCTTTAGTTAAATGCGCTGAAAACAATATTGACTGAAAACTGTTGGCCAGCATGTGGGAGGGATCAGCGGTTGAACGTATTCAGCGCACGCAAGGGAACTACGCCTGCAAAGCCCGTTACACACATGCATAAGGTAAGTCTGAATACAGTGCATAGGAAAGGCGTACATTTCCTAAATCTGAATCGGGCCCAAATAATCTCAGAGTAGGAGTGCCGATATAGGATCAGTTTAGCCTTCTAAATCCTAATAAATAAGATTGTATGGACAGGGGGAACTTCTGATTCTGGATCAGCACTGCTACTCTGAGACACTTTGTAATACTGACCCAGTTATAAAGTTCTATGGAATCAACCAGCCAATATTATGTTTGCTTTCCCCTGTGAAATGTTTCTTTCTATTTTTCATGAATTAGTGAAAAGAAAGCAGAGGTCGTGTTTGATTACATGAATCATTTTAGTTCAACGTCATGCTCGAGATACAAGATGACTCACTCATCAAACATTGAAACCTTTTTCAAGATAAAGCACATTTT
>NW_028166693.1:7500-49641 GCF_964263955.1 Coregonus lavaretus
GAATGCAGTTCATTGACTATAGCTCAGCATTCAACACCATAGTACCCTCCAAGCTCATCATCAAGCTTGAGACCTGTCTCAATGTTTTCAAACAGGCATTGCAGCAGCCACCATGTTAATGTTTATCTGTCTCAATGTTTTCTCTCAGGCATTGCAGCAGTCACCACGTTAATGTTTATCTGTCTCAATGTTTTCAAACAGGCATTGCAGCAGCCACCATGTTAATGTTTATCTGTCTCAATGTTTTCTCTCAGGTATTGCAGCAGCCACCATGTTAATGTTTATTTGTCTCAATGTTTTCAAACAGGCATTGCAGCAGTCACCATGTTAATGTCTCAATGTGTTCTCTCAGGCATTGCAGCAGTCACCATGTTAATGTTTATCTGTCTCAATGTTTTCAAACAGGCATTGCAGCAGCCACCATGTTAATGTTTATCTGTCTCAATGTTTTCTCTCAGGCATTGCAGCAGTCACCATGTTAATGTTTATCTGTCTCAATGTTTTCTCTCAGGCATTGCAGCAGTCACCATGTTAATGTTTATCTGTCTCAATGTTTTCAAAAAGGCATTGCAGCAGCCACCATGTTCATGTCCAATAAGTTGACGGAGGTATTGCAGATGCAGCTAAGAGTGGCATTCGACGCATATTTCAGGCCCAGGGCCTCGACGGGTTCTCCAGCATGAGAGAGACAACGAGGACATTCTACTGGACCGTGTATGTAGACGTGTCCTCTCCTCTCCTCTTTTATCTTCTCCTCTCCTCTCTTCTCTCTTCTCATCTCCTCTCCTTTATTATCTTCTCCTCTCTCCTCCTCATCTCCTCATCTCCTCTCCTCTCCCCTCTTATCTTCTCCTCTCTCCTCCTCTCTTCTTCTCATCTCCTCTCCTCTCCTCTCTTATCTTCTCCTCTCTCCTCTCCTCTCCTCTCTTCTTCTGTCCTCTCTTCTCCTCTCTTCTCATCTATTCTCCTCTCTCCTCTTATCATTTCCTCTCTCCTACTATCCTCTCTCCTCCTCTCCTCTCTTCTCTGCTCCTCTTGTCTCATCTCCTCTCTTCTCCTACTCTCCTCTCTCCTCTCTCCTTCTCTCCTCTCTCCTTCTCTCCTCTCCTTTCATATTTTCTCTTCTTCTCTTGTCTCCTCTTGTCTCCTCTCTTCTCCTCAGGGCCCTCTAAAAGATTTCCATGCATCCCTTGGTAAACTCCAGAAGAAGATCTATGCTAAGGGACACCGTCTGGACTGCACCATCCGTACCTACCTGGTGACGGCCCGCAGCGCAGCCAGCTCAGGGATCCGGGCATTGAAGACCCTGAAAGCCTGGGGCCTCTTCCTGGCCAGGGCCCCCAAGGGCCTGATGCTGGAGAAGATTAGGCCACACGTCTACTTTGATGACCAGATGTTCCACGTGGAAGGGGCGGCGGTGATGGGCACGGTCGCGGCTCACGTACCCTACGGGATCGCTCAGAAGCACCCACATAAGAAGAGCCTGAACACAGGGAAGTAGATAGTAGATGGGGAGAGAATAAGAGAAAGATGGAAGAAACTAAGAGAGGAGAGACCTGAGATGGAAGAAACTAAGAGAGGAGAGACCTGAGATGAAAGACATTTAGAGAGGAGAGACCTGAGATGGAAGACCTTTAGAGAGGAGAGACCTGAGATGGAAGAATCTAAGAGAGGAGAGACCTGAGATGGAAGAATCTAAGAGAGGAGAGACCTGAGATGGAAGACCTTTAGAGAGGAGACCTGAGATGGAAGAATCTAAGAGAGGAGAGACCTGAGATGGAAGAAACTAAGAGAGGAGAGACCTGAGATGGAAGACCTTTAGAGAGGAGAACTGAGATGGAAGAATCTAAGAGAGGAGAGACCTGAGATGGAAGAAACTAAGAGAGGAGAGACCTGAGATGGAAGACCTTTAGAGAGGAGAGACCTGAGATGAAAGAAACTAAGAGAGGAGAGACCTGAGATGGAAGAAACTAAGAGAGGAGAGACCTGAGATGGAAGACCTTTAGAGAGGAGAGACCTGAGATGGAAGACATTTAGAGAGGAGAGACCTGAGATTAAAGATATTTAGAGAGGAGAGTCCTGAGATGAAATACCTTTAGAGAGGAGAGACCTGAGATGCAAAACCTTTAGAGAGACCTGAGATGAAAGACATTTAGAGAGGAGAGACCTGAGATGGAAGAAACTAAGAGAGGAGAGACCTGAGATGGAAGACCTTTAGAGCGGAGAGACCTGAGATGAAAGGCATTTAGAAAAGAGAGACCTGAGATGGAAGAAACTAAGAGAGGAGAGACCTGAGATGGAAGACATTTAGAGAGGAGAGACCTGAGATGGAAGACCTTTAGAGAGGAGAGACCTGAGATGGAAGACCTTTAGAGAGGAGAGACCTGAGATGGAAGACCTTTAGAGAGGAGAGACCTGAGATGAAAGACCTTTAGAGAGGAGAGTCCTGAGATGCAAAACCTTTAGAGAGGAGAGACCTGAGAAGAAAGACCTTTAGAGAGGAGAGACCTGAGATGCAAAACCTTTAGAGAGACCTGAGATGAAAGACATTTAGAGAGGAGAGACCTGAGATGGAAGACACTAAGAGAGGAGAGACCTGAGATGGAAGACCTTTAGAGCGGAGAGACCTGAGATGAAAGACATTTAGAAAAGAGAGACCTGAGATGGAAGAAACTAAGAGAGGAGAGACCTGAGATGGAAGACATTTAGAGAGGAGAGACCTGAGATGGAAAACCTTTAGAGAGGAGAGACCTGAGATGGAAGACCTTTAGAGAGGAGAGACCTGAGATGAAAGATATTTAGAGAGGAGAGACCTGAGATGGAAGAAACTAAGAGAGGAGAGACCTGAGATGGAAGACCTTTAGAGAGGAGAGACCTGAGATGGAAGACCTTTAGAGAGGAGAGACCTGAGATGCAAAACCTTTATAGAGACCTGAGATGAAAGACATTTAGAGAGGAGAGACCTGAGATGGAAGAAACTAAGAGAGGAGAGACCTGAGATGGAAGACCTTTAGAGAGGAGAGACCTGAGATGGAAGACCATTAGAGAGGAGAGACCTGAGATGAATGACATTTAGAGAGGAGAGTCCTGAGATGAAAGACATTTAGAGAGGAGAGACATTTAGAGAGGAGAGACCTGAGATGAAGACCTTTAGAGAGGAGAGACCTGAGATGAAAGACCTTTAGAGAGGAGAGACCTTAGATGAAAGACCTTTAGAGAGGAGAGACCTGAGATGAAATACCTTTAGAGAGGGGAGAAATGGAGACTCTGAATTTTTTTTTTTTTGAGGAGGTGGAGATATAGAGGAATATGGAACATCTGATCTTCCCCGGGTCATTGTTACAGAAGATAAAGTGTTATTCTCAGTCAGTCTGTTTCGTGAAAAAAAAAAGGTACCTCAATAACAACCAAGACAATGAAGAAAGTATGTAAAGTATTGGAATGAAATACTCCTGATAGACGATTATTATATTGTGTTGAATACAGTTTAGACTTTTCACCAGATTTCTGAAGGGTTTGTATTGTATGTAAGTGGGGTTGTTTCACCTTCTCAGCATCCTATGTGTAGCAGCCTTTATTAGCATCATTAGGAGTGTGTTATTATAAGCACTTTGGTTGGACAGAGGAGATATCTACATACCTGATATGTGTTACAGAGGAGAGTTCTACATACCTGAGATAGGAACAGAGGAGATATCTACATGCCTGAGATAGGAACAGAGGAGAGTTCTACATACCTGAGATATCCTATCAACAACCATCTTTACTTTCCCATGTGACTTGTGCAAGATGCAAGGTGCAAGACTCCACCCTACAGCTCACCTTCGTTTGAAATGAACTTGTTGTTTTTTTCTTCAACCTGTGTGGGATGTAACCTGTGATATTTTGTAATGGCCGATCCATGGCTATGGTCGTAGCAAAGTCAATTGGCTGCGGTAGCTCCACAACTCTCCACAATCTGTCCTAAGAAGAAGCACAGAGGTAAACTCTTGATGGTCACCTGGATGTTATTTTACAAGATGACGAGTGGCAACTGGACTGCGTAAAAGGACCCTGGTGTCTGTGATTCAAAACACATGGATAATACTGATGACTGACACTGAAAGACTCGGCAAGACTCAAAAGTGTCCCACATTGGGAAGGATTCTATTCTTTATATCATAAAAAAATCGAGTGCATAAATACAAGCCATGATCTATAAGCACAGAGAATGCTGTGAAATAACTATCTTCGACTCGAGACATTTCAGCTTTTAATTTTTGTATTAATTTGTAAACATTAAATAAAGATAATTCCACTTTGACATTATGGGGTATTGTGTGTAGGCCAGTGACAAGAAATCTCAAAGTTTATCCATTTTAAATTCAGGCTGTAACACAACAAAATATGGAAAAAGTCGAGGGGTGTGAATACTTTCTGAAGGCACTGTATATCTTCATACTTACGTGAATATGCCGGTGAAGCATAGGAAATAGATGGGAAAGTGTTGTTGCTCTCAGAGAAAAGGGAACTTTATTAGCCAAGTACAGCACAGCAATAAATGTCAAGATAACATATAGTAGCGTACTGTGTATTTTTGCTTAAATTCTCCCACTTCTTGTTCACCCATGCAGGTGACAGCTGCTGCCCCCCCAGCTCACACTCCTTCACGTAGATCCTGAAAAGACAATAAGATTAAATATAACCCCACTGGGCACAGATGTCAATTAAACGTCTATTCCCCGTTTGGTTCAACGTAATTTATTTGAAATGACTTGGAAACATCATTGGTTCAACCAGTGTGTGTGCCCAGTGGGACATTAACCAAAAAATGAGCAAAGTAGAGTTGTGTGAACATTCTGTAGATAGCTAGATACTTTATCAAATCGGAGTGCCAAGGTGAAACAGTAACGAGCGCAGTTTACCATTACTTTCACAGGTTATATGCAATGAAACTAGCTAGACCCATTCAGGCTGTAACCGTTCAGGTAGAAACTAATGTTGCACCACATGAACAATACAATCAGAATCAGCTCAACACAGATAAACCGAGGTGACAAATCAGGAGAACCACAAGAAAAGAGAAGTGTTGCGACCAGCACCGATGTGGAAAATAGTAATGTAGGTTACTGCTAACCTGTTCAGTGTTGCGACCAGCACCTGTGTTTCATCAGGATGCCTTTAGAGCTTACATCCTCTCCATGTTTTAGTTTTTTTTGTCATTTAGCAGACGCTCTTATCCAGAGCGACTTACAGTTAGTGAGTGCATACATTTTCATACTGGGGTCCCCCGTGGGGATCAAACCCACAACCCTGGCGTTGGAAACGCCATGCTCTACCAACTGAGCTACAGAGGGCCTATGTGGACCTACTCTCTTCCTGTTTCTGTGTTTTTGTGAGGTTGTTTAGTTTTAAATCACAGCTATAGCTAGCTAGTGGCAGGAGAGCTAACTATGGCCACATTACTTACTCAAACCTTTTTTTGCGGCATTTCTCCTGCCGTGTTCGCCACTGAATTAAAATCCCTGGTGTTGTCCACAGTTTGAAAACAAGCCCTGGCATTTACAACCAGTATCTAGCTAGCTATGCTAATGTTAAATATGAAGTTGTCACTCAACAGCAAGTAACCATGTATCTAACGTTACTATTGGAACGGTTATAACTTCTAGTCCTACTAAAACACGTAGCTAGCTAAAGGCATGACAGGCAGCTGATCTGTTTTCAAAGACGTAACGTTACGATGAAACATTTGTGATCATTTTAAGGAGAACAGAAATGACTTACATTTGAACACAACCGCAGGAGCATCTTCACTATTCGCCATCTTCCAAGTTGTTTTGTTGTTTACTTGAAGAGCTATCAAAACTCGCAGCCCCCCTCTTCCAATGCATTGTGTCAAAGTCGCGTCAATTCAAATCTGGTATTAGGAACAAAAGAGGTCAACACGACTTCTAAGGTATACTAGTTATTTTAATTAATGCAAAAACCTTCAATGGTAAATATGATGTTTCGTATATACGGGCTCTCTGTGATGTCTCGCAGAACACCCCAGACAACTCACACATTGTTCCAGAAACAATACCCAAATACTAGACAGAGGGAGTTTCCCACTTCTCTGCTGGCCAATTAGAGTAAAGACTTGAGTGTGGTTTAAACTTTCTCAGCCAATCCGTTGATTCAGGGGTTGTTCTCATCTCTTCGGCGCCATTTGTTACACACTTCAGCCAGGCACAAGATTATCATAACAACCTATCATAGTGAGAAGAGCCAGCTCCCTTAGACATCATTCCTATGTCAAAGGAAGACTCACAGCTCACAAAGAACCAGTATAGTCTAGCATTTTGAAGATACAATCCTTATCTTATTTTACCCACTAAGACAGCTCTTCACATCAATCACAGCCTTGCCAGGTGTCACAGCCTACATTAGCCCAGTCAAGACTGCATTCTTTCTAAGTTAGTCATCCCATCAATTTAGGAGAATAATAAATCCCCAATAGTCCCCCTTTTCACACCTCATAAGGTGTGATTCAAAAAATAAGAAAACACAGATTGCCATTCCTTATAATACAACACAAACAAAAAATCACACTTTTATTAATAGGCCATAATGATACTAAAAATAAAACCCTCAGTCCATCTACACCCCACTTGCAAATTGTTACCAGTCACCAAGGAACTTCAAACCATCACATAAGAAAATACAAACATTCACATGGTTAACTTGATTAATAAAGCATAAAACACAGGATTAATAGAACACAAAACATAAGACTATTAAAACATAAAACACAAACAGAGAAGTATATTTTGGCCCCCTTTAGACACCCTCTAGTGTCACTCCACCAAGCCTGGTAGGTCATATCCTCCATTCCTAGGTTGGAGTCCAGGATTGGGCCTTATCTCATCATCTGTGGGAAATCACCTTCTCCATCTCCTTTCTCACCAAACCTCAGACACAGGAAATAAGACAACACCCACAAAGAACAAGTATACCCATAGAAGCTATAACTTCACCCAGAATATTTACAACAATAGTTTTCCATTTATCAAATATGTTATCAAACCAACCGTTTATGGAGCTATCAATATCAGATCTCTCAGCCAGTTTTTGTCAGTGTAGTTACTCCCATGAAGCTCTTTTGTCACTGACCCGTCCGGTGCTATATTGTTTGAGGATGAAAATACAGCACATAGATCCAAACAGAACACAAACTCCGCCCCTCTCAGCCAAAAGCATATCTAAAGCTATTCTATTCTGCCATGTCATTAAGATAGTTGCCGCTGTCTGCTCATCTAATCCCTTTATTGCATCACAAGTGTGGTTTATAAATCTTTGCTGGTTATAGTAAATATAATTTATCCAATCTACGTTTTTATTAATTGTTGACCACCAAAAAATACTTGATTCAAACTCAACTGCGATCTGATTCCTAGCTTTGAATTGTTCTGGAACCTCTCGAGTTACTCCTATCCCATCAAAGGATCCTTTCATCAAAGGATCCCGGGAGGAGGTCCTACTTTCTATTTGACAACTCACCAGTCTCTGACACGTTTGATTGTTTACATATGTAGTTGAGTTCACAATCAGTTATCACCACACAACCATCAGATGTCAGCACGGGCCTGGTTTTAGTTCCTACAATCCTCTGGCTGCAACAAAGAGGAGAGATTAGTCATGTTCTCTTTCAGTTGTGATATTCTCTGTGTAGGAGCAGAGCTAAGATGCCCTACTCTGTATCCTATCTTACTAGTCCTAGAATAACAATTAGAATCCCCTGAGACTTCAAACGTAGGCAACCTAGGTCGGAATGACTTTGTTATCGGGGGATACTGATAGTTCAAGTTACTACAAGACTCTTTCACCACATTCCCAGGTGGCTTGTATGGAGGATAAACCTGTTTTTGCGTACTTCAGACTTTCAGACAGTACCTACCCTTCTATGGGTCGCACTGCCATTTCTGGTAATTCCCTACCCTCACAACACTACACCTGTCCCCAAACTGTGTATGGAGATTTACATATCCCCCACGCTCTCGACATGAGCAACTACATAGTCCCAGGATGTACACGGCGACACACATACAGTGATGTCCTCCCCTAAAGTCCCTAATCTTCCCCTTTCCCTACGTCTAGCTGTCTCCTATGCCTTCATAGACTGTGCTCAGGTATTATTCTATCAACTTGTTTTAGGTTAACTACTACTTTCGGCTGATCAGAAGGGTTTGAGTGTGTTAGGAATATGGCCCCCACAATCAGACAGCTACCTACCGTCAGGAAACCTGTGAATCCCCACCCTCGCCCTGAGAACATGTCAGACGCCAACCCATTACTTCACCTTCTACCAAACTCACACAGGGATGATCAGACAGGGTAAGGGAATCTTCGTTAAGGAGCCAACCCCCGAGCCCTAATGGTGATCGGATCTTTCTCCTAACTCTGTGTTTGTTCATCAGGTGTAACTGGGTTTACCTTTTTGCAGTGTGTGACATGCACCCAGATGGATCTAATAGGACTTGATAGGGCCCTTCTCAACAGGCCTGCTTCCAGTTTTTCTTCTTTTAGGGACTGGATCCACACCCAGTCTCCTGGTGAGATAGAGTGGGTCACCTTCTCCTTTAGTTCACCTGTGGGGCACAAAACCTCTGACATACGGGTGTGGTTAATAAACTATCTTCACACATACATGTTGAGCTCTCAATTTCTATTGTTTTTTTTGTTTGTTTTTTTATCCTATCATTATTATTTAATCCTATCACTCCCCCTTTTTTGACACATGATTTGCCCATGTGTCAATATTACCACCTTTCTAAACCCTTCCTTATGCAATTTATCATCCAATTGCCATGCCTTTCATTTTTTAGATTATCTTTTGCTTCTTTATTACTCCTCCCACTTCCTTTGTCTTTTATGGCAGCTAAATTCAACTTTCATCCAGTTCAGAATCAATTAGTAATCCAATCATTCAATCTCTAATCTTGTAAAAACACTCATGTTTAGTTCAAACTCTGTTCTACCCAGGCTCTCCCGGGCTTGACCTGAAGACTAATTGTTGGACATGACAAGTCTATTTTTTAAGTCACCTAAGTCTTCTGTCTAGCAACAAAGAATAAAAATCTTTATGTTCATGATTAACCCAGTTATATCTAATAGCCCACCAAAAAACTTCATCATCTTTAAATCACTACCAATGTCATATCCCTCGTTACTCTCTACCATTTGGATAACATCCCTGATGTATGTATGCCTCCTTAGAGTTCCAAATTACTTTACCATGGGCTACCATTGCCTTCCCATAGATAAGATCACTTAATTTACCCGTATGCAGTACATAATGGAGTATGCAAACTTTACAGCACTTTATCATTACCAATAAGCTCATCATTTGTTTTTTGTTTTAACGGTTTTGGCGCTCCAAATATAGCAGTTTTCCTGGATGAGTTTAACATTCGCCCCTCCTGTGTTATAGTGTGTCCTAGGTAAATGACCTCGCTCTACCAAAGTTGAAGTTTCTTTTTGCTCACTTTGTGTCCCTGTTCTGCCAGGAAGGTTAACAATTGGATTGTATCCCTCTTACATCCCTCCTGAGTGGGATTAGCCAATAGAATATCATCTACATAAACTAACATTTGCTTTCTTCCCTAGGTTCAAACTTTCCCAAATTATTAGTTATAGCCTGGGCTAAGATTGTAAGACTTTCCGAGTAGCCTTGAGGCATCCTAGCCTAAGTCCATTTCCTTCCCTGAAAAGTAAAGCCAAACCACCCCTGACTATCCGGATGAACTTGGATACTAAAGAAAGCATTAGCTAAATCTATCACTGTAAAATAGGAGTTCTCTGGTTTCAATTGGTTCAGCAATGTAATTATATTTCTATTAAACTAACTGTAAGTCCATGACCATCCTCCAGTCGGCGCTAGGTGCCTCCTTTCTAACAGGAAATATTGGAGAGTTTCATTGTACCTCATCTCCAGGAATTATCACCCCTCCCTTAAGTAAATGCTCAAATGTAGGTGTTATCCCTTTTATTGCTTCTGGTTTCATAGTATATTGCTTTTGGTATGGTCTATTATCGAATCGAGGAATCACTTGTACTGGAGCTACCCCCTTAATTAGTCCTACATCTGTTGTCCTTGTGACCATAATTTGAACGGAATTGCTTCTAACTCAGCCTCCTGTTCCTGAGTTAAGAAAATCTCTTCCTGTCATCCGTTAAAACGTATCTCCAGATGGACACTGGCCTGGGTTTTTGCTCTCCAATTTAACTGTCTTCTATATCTCCCAATGGAGTGGCCATACTGATCCCCATTTGGTGTATTCTGCCAGTCAGTAATGTTTTTCCCCTGTTTTATCCATTTACCTAGTGATAACCATTCCTCTGAATGTTCTTTCACTAGGGCAACATGGGGGCTCCACCTTTCTCTGTACAGCCTCTGGCTCTGTGAACCCATTTTAACCCAATTTGAAAAAACAACAATCACAAATAGCCAGGCCTCACTCAATTTGATAGCTCACTTTTATGACCTAAATCCTGCCTAACTGAGATGAGCTAATCTCTTTCTCCTAGTTATATTCTAAAGATGGTAGTACACACAAAACATGATAGATATTCCCAGTCTTAACCCATCAATAATTGTTTGTATCATTCTAATTCCTCCTAACTAATCCATTAAACCACTCAAAATTCCTCGAGTATACAATGATTATTTAATTGATTACCCTAACTCTGCTACATGTGATCTCATCTCAAATGATCCATTTATCAATTATTTATTCAACCCCCTAGGAAAACCTGTCTTCCCTTCTATTGTTCCTGTCCTCCCTGTAAATGTCATATTTGAGTTTTTAGCCAATACAATCACGGTTACATCAAATGTTCCCTCATTTAATCGTATTTTCTTTCTAATATAACTTCCCTAAATGAGATTAAATCCCCTGCCTTCCTCTACTATCCTTATATCATTACTGGATCAATGATAATAACCGTAACAACTATCAACAACAATTGTAATAACTATTTCACATTAAATTGTGTCTTTTTTCTGATTATGCTACAATTGTAGCCTATTTTATCACCCCAGTCCAAAATATAAGTTTATGTAACAAATCCATAACCCACCACAGGCTGGCGCCATTCCCCAGCACAACAGCCAATGCATACTTTCATCCTAACCAAAATAAATTATCGTTTTAAAATCGTCCAATTATTCTGTATTTTCCCGCTAACCCATTTCAGTTCGCTATTCAATTTATTTAACTGTTCTCTCTGATTAGGCCCTAATTAATAAAACAAATACTTGCTATCGTTGGTAACATATTTTCATAGACTTTTCTAGAATACTTCTATTTAAGCTATCTAACTCAACCTTTCATATTTCTCAATCCACATATTAATCTAGGTATATAGCCCCACAGCGAAAGCTATGTCTACTGTCCCTACCTGTGTTCGAACCAGGGACATCGCCAGTCACTTCACACCATCTGCGATGCTCTCAAAGTAACCACTCCCAGTTCATAGAGCAAGTGACGTCACCAAATGAAAATCGCAGTAGCTTTCACCTCAGCAAAAAACTCTCTCTCTTTGATTCCCTATTGAATATGTTAGTTTTTCTATTTAACCCCTAAACACGCTCGCTACAAATAGTCCATTCAACATTACCAAACCAAATACTCATCGTACCCATTCAATCAACACATCAGCCGTGGAATTTACACTCATAAATGCAGATTGTTACTCCATGCCTTGAAATGATAAATAGATTTCCACTAATAGTACCATTAATGATCTCATCTTACCCTCTGACACAAAATGAAGTTCCCTCACTGTACTACGTTAGCTCTACCATGATAATTAGTTCAATTTAACCCTCTATTTGTTTTGTACTATATTATACATTACGTCTAAAACAACATTACTTATGGTCAGTTTATTCCGCCATCATATTATCCAACAACGCCACAATCTTAAACTCATATGGGGCAGCTGGCAGTTTAGTGACCAATAGCGCCGCGCCAACAACCGAGAGGTCGCCGGTTACAATCCCCGAGCCGACCAGGCGAAAAATCTGCCGATGTGCCCTCGAGCAAGGCACTCAACCCCAATTGTTCCCATAAATCGCTCTAGACAAGAGCGTCTGCCAAATTACCACAAATGCAAATGTAAATATTCTCTACTTTCTCACCCAACGCACGTCTACGCTCGGTGAGCAAGTTTAGAACACTCTCTCGTCAGATACCCACATGCGTTCCCAGCCATCTCCCAGTGTTTTCATGGCTCCAAAAGCCACACTTTCGCTCTCTCCAGCCCCTCCCCTCGCAACTCTACCTTTTTGAGGAGCTGTGAGGAGCTGCTTCTCGTCCCAGCGCGCCTCCAATATTCCGCCGTTACTCAAAGTACTCCAGTCCATTTATTTAAATCAAATAATTCCCACCTAATTAGTTAAAGTTGGTGCACGTTTATAAACCGAATTATTTCGGTCTAATTGTTTAACCAGTATTTTGCACGGTCAAACATCAAACGTCAAATCAAATACTAAACCGAATTGCTTCGACACAACTATTCAAAAGCAGTATTATGCTATGTCAAACACCAAATGTTATATTTCAAATATATCAATTCAAACGTTCTAGTTCAGTCACACAATTCATCACTTTAGCTTTATGTTCCCAATTGTTTTTAACGGGTTATATGGTTTAAGCAACCACAAATCCAACAGTTATCCCCAAATTATACCGTTTGGACAGCCACAGACGTCTTAATATACAGGTTTATTATTTTTTAATAACCCCTATTCACTATTTTATTTAGTCTGTGATCATTCGCGCACTCATGCATACAACACCCAGTGTCCCCCTGACTCTATCCGTATCTAGCCTTCTGATACGTGTCAGTAGCGTAACACTATCTAAAATTTAAGTGGCCATTATGATCCTAGCCATATCTTCAGTGGATATGTGCCACAACGTTACACTTTAATCAATTAATCCCTGTATCTCACGGTTCCACCATTTGTGGTCCAGAGACTTCAGTATTTTCCTCAGAACCTAGCCATATCTCTTCTGGATATGTGTCTCAGAAACAATACTCAACTAAAATGTTGGTGCTCCTCTGATCCTGGCCATATCTCGATGAATATGTGTCAGTAGTCAACGCCCTTAGCCAATAATTCCCTGTATCTCCGAACCTTAGCCATACCCTCGCAGTTACGGACCTTGCCGGTAGATGTCAGCATTGTCTCCTGAACCTAGCCGTATCCATAGTTACGGACCTTGCCGGTAGATCAACACTCTCTGGTACCATGGTTTAAACATCACATTTATCACAGGTCTGCATGTCACAATATTGTGCTTATCTACTCATATTAGTTTCATAATTTAGTTCACTTACATCAGACAGGTGTTTCACAAAATTAATTTGGATAAAGCCAATTTGCAGATCTTTGGTTATTTAACAACAGGTATCTGCTTACCTTTATAGAAGCCCGGGCAGTTTGTGAAACACACGGTTCGATGAAAGAGTTGACCAAATGGGCCGGACAGTATCCAGCGAAGTCCCTTCTACCAGATCACGTCGGGGTCACCAATTGTCAAAGTCGCGTCAATTCAAATCTGGTATTAGGAACAAAAGAGGTCAACACGACTTCTAAGGTATACTAGTTATTTTAATTAATGCAAAAACCTTCAATGGTAAATATGATGTTTCGTATTTACGGGCTCTCTGTGATGTCTCGCAGAACACCCCAGACAACTCACACATTGTTCCAGAAACAATACCCAAATACTAGACAGAGGGAGTTTCCCACTTCTCTGCTGGCCAATTAGAGTAAAGACTTGAGTGTGGTTTAAACTTTCTCAGCCAATCCGTTGATTCAGGGGTTGTTCTCATCTCTTCGGCGCCATTTGTTACACACTTCAGCCAGGCACAAGATTATCATAACAACCTATCATAGTGAGAAGAGCCAGCTCCCTTAGACATCATTCCTATGTCAAAGGAAGACTCACAGCTCACAAAGAACCAGTATAGTCTAGCATTTTGAAGATACAATCCTTATCTTATTTTACCCACTAAGACAGCTCTTCACATCAATCACAGCCTTGCCAGGTGTCACAGCCTACATTAGCCCAGTCAAGACTGCATTCTTTCTAAGTTAGTCATCCCATCAATTTAGGAGAATAATAAATCCCCAATAATTGCGGCTGTGAAATCCCCGAAATGTGTGCAGCAAATTCTACTAGATGAAAAAGCTGAAATGAGTATAACATCCTGGAATTGAAAGTATACTCGATTTTAGAAAATTCACATACTGTGAAACGTTACACATTTGCATACTGGGAATGCGTCATGCGCGATCATGTTGCTACCCGCTATTCGTTGATGTAGGTAGCGCATCCCCATATCTAATTGATCAGCTGTTGTCAAAGCCAAAATGAGTATGACATCCGGGCATTTAAAGTATACTCGATTTTCAAAATGTCACATACTATAAAACTTTAATTGTTTGCATAATCAAACAGCCTACTATTTAGGACGCAAGTATGGGTATTCAGACATGGCCACTGTCTTATCTTTGCTTAACCATGTGAGACCCAACGTTGCAAAAATACGTTTTCTAAATTGCATCCTGTGTAGATCCTAAACTAAAAAATTGTGTCAATCACTACAGTCGTGGTCAAAAGTTTTGAGAATGACACAAATACTAATTTTCACAAAGTCTGCTGCCTCAGTTTTGATGATGGCAATTTGCATATACTCCAGAATGTCATGAAGAGTGATCAGATGAATTGCAATTAATTGCAAAGTCCCTCTTTGCCATGAAAATGAACTTAATCCCCCAAAAACATTTCCACTGCATTTTAGCCCTGCCACAAAAGGACCAGCTGCTATCATGTCAGTGATTATCTCGTTAACACAGGTGACAGTGTTGACGAGGACAAGGCTGGAGATCACTCTGTCATGCTGATTGAGTTAGAATAACAGACTGGAAGCTTTAAAAGGAGGGTGGTGCTTGAAATCATTGTTCTTCCTCTGTTAACCATGGTTACCTGCAAGGAAAGATGTGCCGTCGTCATTGCTTTGCACAAAAAGGGCTTCACAGGCAAGGATATTTGTCACGATCGTCGGTAAGAGATGAGGACCAAGGCGCAGCGTTGCAGACGAACATACTCTTTATTAGTGATTACACGATCAAAACGATAACGTGACAGTCAATGGTCTAACACAAACCAACTAGAACAAGATCCCACAACTATTGTGGGATAAACAGCCTCTATAAATATGGCTCCCAATCAGAGACAACCAGCAACAGCTGACACTCGTTGCCTCTGATTGGGAACCACTCTGGCCAACACAGAAATACAACACATAGATCTACACATCCTGGCTCAACATAACAGTGTCCCCAGAGCCAGGGCGTGACAGTACCCCCCCCTAAAGGCGCGGACTCCGACCGCGTCAACCAAATACCACAGGGAAGGGACCGGGTGGGCACTCCGCCTAGGCGGCGGATCCGGCTCCGGGCCTGATCTCCGCTCCCTCTCCAACCCCCCAAAGTACCCCTGGTCCGGTCTGGCCCCGCTGGCCGGAGCTGGACTGCACACTGGTGGAGCGGATTGCTCTAGCTCCGGCGTGAAGCATCTGACCGGTGCCGGACCAGGCACCGGTGGAACAGGCACGGGCCGTGCCGGACTGACGACGCACACCACTGGCTTGGTGTGGGGAGCAGGAGCGGGCCGGACCGGGCTGGCGACGCACACCACTGGCTTGGTGTGGGGAGCAGGAGCGGGCCGGACCGGGCTGGCGACGCGCACCATAGGCTTGGTGCGGGGAGCAGGAACAGGCCGGACCGGGCTGGAGACTCGCACCATTGGCCTGGTGCGGGGAGCAGGAACAGGCCGGGCCGGGCTGGCGACGCGCACCATAGGCTTGGTGCGGGGAGCAGGAGCGGGCCGGACCGGGCTGGAGACTCGCACCATTGGCCTGGTGCGGGGAGCAGGAACAGGCCGGACCGTACTGGGGACACACACCACTGGCCCTACGCAGGGATCTGGAACGGGCCGGACCGGACTGGTAACACACCCCAGTACCTCTCGCCGTGCCTCTACACCTTCCTTCCCCTCTTCGACCAGTGGCCCCCGTAACCTGGCGGCCTCCTCTGCCAACCCGCTGGGCTGCTCTGTCGCGGTCTCCTGCTGCCCCGTCGTCCACGGCGTTAGCCCCCCCCTAAAAATTTTATGGGCTTCACTCCTACCCGTGGACCAGGTCTCCATACTTTTTGCCAGCCTCTCGCCCTTCTGCTTCCACGTCAAGCCCCTCTCTTCCTCACATGGCTTGACCCAGTCGAGGAGTCGAAGGAGATCCGCTAGAGATCTCCCAGGCGATGGCTCCTGGACTTGCTGCTTGGTCCAGTCTTGGTGGGATCTTCTGTCACGATCGTCGGTAAGAGATGAGGACCAAGGCGCAGCGTTGCAGACGAACATACTCTTTATTAGTGATTACACGATCAAAACAACAAAACGATAACGTGACAGTCAATGGTCTAACACAAACCAACTAGAACAAGATCCCACAACTATTGTGGGAAAAACAGCCTCTATAAATATGGCTCCCAATCAGAGACAACCAGCAACAGCTGACACTCGTTGCCTCTGATTGGGAACCACTCTGGCCAACACAGAAATACAACACATAGATCTACACATCCTGGCTCAACATAACAGTGTCCCCAGAGCCAGGGCGTGACAATATTGCTGCTAGTAAAGTTGCACCTAAATCAACCATTTATCAGATCATCAAGAACTTCAAGGAGAGAGGTTCAATTGTTGTGAAGAAGGCGTCAGGGCACCCAAGAAAGTCCAGCAAGTGCCAGGACCGTCTCCTAAAGTTGATTCAGCTGCGGGATCGGGGCATCACCAGTGCAGAGCTTGTTCAGGAATGACAGCAGGCAGGTGTGAGTGCATCTGCACACACAGTGAGGCAAATACTTTTGGAGGATGGCCTGGTGTCAAGAATGGCAGCAAAGAAGCCACTTCACTCCAGGAAAAACATAAGGGACAGACTGATATTCTGCAAAATGTACAGGGATTGGACTGCTGAGGACTGGGGTAAAGTCATTTTCTCTGATGAATCCCCTTTCCAAATGTTTGGGGCATCCGGAAAACACCTTGTCCGGAGAAGACAAGGTGAGCGCTACCATCAGTCCTGTGTCATGCCAACAGTAAAGCATCCTGAGACCATTCATGTGTGGGGTCTACAGATCTACAGTGTCTAGAGTGTCTATATCTACAGTGTCTAGAGTGTCTAGATCTAGAGTGTCTAGAGTGTCTAGATCTACAGTGTCTAGAGTGTCTAGATCTACAGTGTCTAGAATGTCTAGATCTACAGTGTCTAGAGCAGGGTTCTTCAATTCCGGTCCTGGAGGGCCGAAACCCTTCTGTTTTTTATTTCTACCTGGTAGTTAATTGCACTCACCTGGTGTCCCAGGTCTGAATTAGCCCCTGATTAGAAGGAGAGGATGAAAAACAGAGGTGTTTCGGCCCTCCATGACCGGAATTGAAGAACCCTGGTCTAGAGTGTCTAGATCTACAGTGTCTAGAGTGTCTAGATCTACAGTGTCTAGAGTGTCTAGATCTACAGTGTCTAGTGTGTCTAGATCTACAGTGTCTAGAGTGTCTATATCTACAGTGTCTAGAGTGTCTAGATCTACAGTGTCTAGAGTGTCTAGATCTACAGTGTCTAGAGTGTCTAGATCTACAGTGTCTAGAGTGTCTAGATCTACAGTGTCTAGTGTGTCTAGATCTACAGTGTCTAGAGTGTCTATATCTACAGTGTCTAGAGTGTCTAGATCTACAGTGTCTAGAGTGTCTAGATCTACAGTGTCTAGAGTGTCTAGATCTACAGTGTCTAGAATGTCTAGATCTACAGTGGTCCTCTGTGGTCCTACTGTGGTCCTCTGTAGCTCAGCTGGTAGAGCACGGCGCTTGTAACGCCAAGGTAGTGGGTTCGATCCCCGGGACCACCCATACACAAAAAAAATTTATGCACGCATGACTGTAAGTCGCTTTGGATAAAAGCGTCTGCTAAATGGCATATTATTATTATTATTATTACAGTGTCTAGAGTGTCTAGATCTACAGTGTCTAGAGTGTCTATATCTACAGTGTCTAGAGTGTCTAGATCTACAGTGTCTAGAGTGTCTAGATCTATAGTGTCTAGAGTGTCTAGATCTACAGTGTCTAGAGTGTCTAGATCTACAGTGTCTAGAGTGTCTAGATCTACAGTGTCTAGAGTGTCTAGATCTACAGTGTCTAGAGTGTCTAGATCTACAGTGTCTAGAGTGTCTAGATGTACAGTGTCTATATCTACAGTGTCTATATCTACAGTGTCACTGTCACCAACTGTTGACCAACTTTATCCACCTAGACTTCAGAGAATAGGGCAAAAATAAGCACTGTAGTTTTAATATTTGTCTTAAGTGTCTTACTAAATCTGTAGAAAATTCATTCAAGCACCCCCCGAAAACAGACATACCTTACATATTTCCTGGATGTCTCACAACATGCAGTAAGCATAGCTCTGGTAACCGGTTTTCCAGGCAAATTAATATATTCTCTAAATTTTACTAATATCTGCATGGACAATAGCATTAAAATGTGGTTAAATGTTATTTTGTCAGACAGTCCCTCACTGAGCCATTAGGTGGCATCATTGGCATGTTTCTAATGTCCTTCAGAGGGACAAGTGTAGTCCATGAGACATGTTACAAATAATAGTGAAAATAAATGCATCAACCAACTCTAAATAGAGTAGACAGATATGCAATTACTGCATAGAGAAATACCTAATATAATCAGTTTTGGTCAGACACTACCCTGGCCAACTCCTTTACTCCACAGGTTGTTGTGAGATATCTGTGTTCTGTCGTATTTATCTGACCAACAGTCTAACATTACATTTTAGTCATTTAGCAGACGCTCTTATCCAGAGCGACTTACAGTTAGTGAATGCATACAAATTTTTACTTTTTTTTATTCATACTGGCCCCCCGTGGGAAACGAACCCACATCCCTGCCGGCCAAACACTCCCCTACCTTGGACGACGCTGGACCAATTGTGCGCCGCCCATGGGTCTCCCGGTCGCGGCTGGCTGCGACAGAGCCTGGACTCGAACCAGGATCTCTAGTGGCACAGCTAGCACTGCGATGCAGTGCCTTAGACCACTGCGCCACTCGGGAGTATTTAACATAGTATAACATCCCATTACTCCAACACACGGCCATCTGACCAACAGTCTAACATCCCATTACTCCAACACACCGCCATCTGACCAACAGTCTAACATCCCATTACTCCAACACACCGCCATCTGACCAACAGTCTAACATCCCCATTACTCCAACACACCGCCATCTGACCAACAGTCTAACATCCCATTACTCCAACACACCGCCATCTGACCAACAGTCTAACATCCCATTACTCCAACACACCGCCATCTGACCAACAGTCAAACATCCCCATTACTCCAACACACCGCCATCTGACCAACAGTCAAACATCCCCATTACTCCAACACACCGCCATCTGACCAACAGTATAACATCCCATTACTCCAACACACGGCCATCTGACCAACAGTCTAACATCCCATTACTCCAACACACCGCCATTTGACCAACAGTCTAACATCCCATTACTCCAACACACCGCCATCTGACCAAAAGTCTAACATCCCATTACTCCAACACACCGCCATCTGACCAACAGTCTAACATCCCATTACTCCAACACACCGCCATCTGACCAACAGTCTAACATCCCATTACTCCAACACACCGCCATCTGACCAACAGTCTAACATCCCATTACTCCAACACACTGCCATCTGACCAACAGTCTAACATCCCATTACTCCAACACACCGCCATCTGACCAACAGTCTAACATCCCATTACTCCAACACACCGCCATCTGACCAACAGTATAACATCCCATTACTCCAACACACCGCCATCTGACCAACAGTCTAAAATCCCATTACTCCAACACACCGCCATCTGACCAACAGTCTAACATCCCATTACTCCAACAGACCGCCATCTGACCAACAGGCTAACATCCCATTACTCCAACACACCGCCATCTGACCAACAGTCTAACATCCCATTACTCCAACACATCGCCACCTGACCAACAGTCTAACATCCCATTACTCCAACACACGGCCATCTGACCAACAGTCTAACATCCCATTACTCCAACACACCGCCATCTGACCAACAGTCTAACATCCCATTACTCCAACACACCGCCATCTGACCAACAGTATAACATCCCATTACTCCAACACACCGCCATCTGACCAACAGTCTAACATCCCATTACTCCAACACACCGCCATCTGACCAACAGTCTAACATCCCATTACTCCAACACACTGCCATCTGAGCAACAGTCTAACATCCCATTACTCCAACACACCGCCATCTGACCAACAGTCTAACATCCCATTACTCCAACGCACCGCCATCTGACCAACAGTCTAACATCCCATTACTCCAACACACCGCCATCTGACCAACAGTCTAACATCCCATTACTCCAACACACCACCATCTGACCAACAGTCTAACATCCCATTAATCCAACACACCGCCATCTGACCAACAGTCTAACATCCCATTACTCCAACACACCGCCATCTGACCAACAGTCTAACATCCCATTACTCCAACACACCGCCATCTGACCAACAGTCTAACATCCCATTACTCCAACACACCGCCATCTGACCAACAGTCTAACATCCCATTACTCCAACACACCGCCATCTGACCAACAGTCTAACATCCCATTACTCCAACACACCGCCATCTGACCAACAGGCTAACATCCCATTACTCCAACACACCGCCATCTGACCAACAGTCTAACATCCCATTACTCCAACACACCGCCACCTGACCAACAGTCTAACATCCCATTACTCCAACACACGGCCATCTGACCAACAGTCTAACATCCCATTACTCCAACACACCGCCATCTGACCAACAGTCTAACATCCCATTACTCCAACACACCGCCATCTGACCAACAGTATAACATCCCATTACTCCAACACACCGCCATCTGACCAACAGTCTAACATCCCATTACTCCAACACACCGCCATCTGACCAACAGTCTAACATCCCATTACTCCAACACACCGCCATCTGAGCAACAGTCTAACATCCCATTACTCCAACACACCGCCATCTGACCAACAGTCTAACATCCCATTACTCAAACGCACCGCCATCTGACCAACAGTCTAACATCCCATTACTCCAACACACCGCCATCTGACCAACAGTCTAACATCCCATTACTCCAACACACCACCATCTGACCAACAGTCTAACATCCCATTAATCCAACACACCGCCATCTGACCAACAGTCTAACATCCCATTACTCCAACACACCGCCATCTGACCAACAGTCTAACATCCCATTACTCCAACACACCGCCATCTGACCAACAGTCTAACATCCCATTACTCCAACACACCGCCATCTGACCAACAGTCTAACATCCCATTACTCCAACACACCGCCATCTGACCAACAGTCTAACATCCCATTACTCCAACACACCGCCATCTGACCAACAGTATAACATCCCATTACTCCAACACACTGCCATCTGACCAACAGTCTAACATCCCATTACTCCAACACACCGCCATCTGACCAACAGTCTAACATCCCATTACTCCAACACACCGCCATCTGACCAACAGTCTAACATCCCATTACTCCAACACCCCGCCATCTGACCAACAGTCTAACATCCCATTACTCCAACACACCGCCATCTGACCAACAGTCTAACATCCCATTACTCCAACACACCGCCATCTGACCAACAGTCTAACATCCCATTACTCCAACACACCGCCATCTGACCAACAGTCTAACATCCCCATTACTCCAACACACCGCCATCTGACCAACAGTCTAACATCCCATTACTCCAACACACCGCCATCTGACCAACAGTCTAACATCCCATTACTCCAACACACGGCCATCTGACCAACAGTCTAACATCCAATTACTCCAACACACCGCCATCTGACCAACAGTCTAACATCCCATTACTCCAACACACCGCCATCTGACCAACAGTCTAACATCCCATTACTCCAACACACCGCCATCTGACCAACAGTCTAACATCCCATTACTCCAACACACGGCCATCTGACCAACAGTCTAACATCCCATTACTCCAACACACCGCCATCTGACCAACAGTCTAACATCCCATTACTCCAACACACCGCCATCTGACCAACAGTCTAACATCCCATTACTCCAACACACCGCCATCTGACCAACAGTCTAACATCCCATTACTCCAACACACGGCCATCTGACCAACAGTCTAACATCCCATTACTCCAACACACCGCCATCTGACCAACAGTCTAACATCCCATTACTCCAACACACCGCCATCTGACCAACAGTCTAACATCCCATTACTCCAACACACGGCCATCTGACCAACAGTCTAACATCCCATTACTCCAACACACCGCCATCTGACCAACAGTCTAACATCCCATTACTCCAACACACGGCCATCTGACCAACAGTCTAACATCCCATTACTCCAACACACCGCCATCTGACCAACAGTCTAACATCCCATTACTCCAACACACCGCCATCTGACCAACAGTCTAACATCCCATTACTCCAACACACCGCCATCTGACCAACAGAGTGTGAGATGAGACATGTTCAATAAGTCCACAGCAGTCCTCAGAGATTCAGAAGATATTCAGAATCAGTTGAGGTCACACAGAGTGCCCCAACCTACCCTGTCTGTGTTGCATTGATCTGTTGTGAAACCCACCACTCCAACCTGCATTACTCATCATTTCGTCCAAAATGGCACCCTATTCCCTACATAGTGCACTACTTTTGACCAGAGGTCTATGGGTGTTGGTTAAAAGTAGTGCTCTTTATAGGGAATAGGGTGCCATTTTGGACGTAGCCTCTTATTCCAAGCCGCAGTTTGGGTGATAAAAGCAGAACACCAACGGCTGGTCCTGGTCTAACTGGCGCCATGGTGATCTAACGACACCGCCGGGACGCGCCTGGTCGTCAACGGTGATAGATTGTTGATCGTATCCTTTTTATATCTGTGCGGGTGGGGGGGGGGGGGGGGTATTGTTTGAGAGATTAGTGTTTTTTAAGTCCGTTCGGTTGTTAATAAATAATTAAAAGAAGGTTTTCGAATTCGGTTTTGATTATTTTTTTAAACATTATGTGAGTTATGAAATAATGAAACTGAAATGATTTTTTAGCTTTGTAATGGGAATTCCAAAGCCAAAAATAGTGTACATCCCATTGCCATAACATTGAAAACATTCCATGGTCTCTGTCAGGTCCACATTGGGTAGACATCAATAGAAAAACAGGAAATGACTATGAAATAATACAATATTTCAGTTGTCTATATTACTTAGTTTTTATTTGATTACTTTATTATTTTTCATTCCTTAAAGTCATCATCTGATCTCTGCTCAGGCAGTAGCAGCCAGCCAGCCAGACAATGTTATCTCTGTGCTCCTCCCATACTGCACTGTCTTTGAGTCATCCTATTAAGCTAGGCTAGTAGCAGCTGTAGAGCTGGCTGATGAAATCATTGTATTAGTTCTCAAAGTACACGAGGCATACATTCAAAACTGTTTACTACTGACTTCTACAGCTATCAATTGGGTTACCTCACGAACTCTCTGTCCCTCTCGTCATTGTGTGGCGTACATTCATCTCTCATGTGGTCTGGGCAACGTTGCCAACTCCTCAGTAAGGAAAGTAGCTATTGGCTGTCCTAAAAGTCGCTAAATGACGTCATCGCCTAATTTGCATAATTGGGCCATGTGCATGTAATTGTGATGGACGCTGTAGGAGAGAGGAATAACGCTGTGGGAGAGTGGAATAACGCTGTAGGAGAGTGGAATAACGCTGTAGGAGAGTGGAATAACGCTGTAGGAGAGTGGAATAACGCTGTAGGAGAGAGGAATAACGCTGTAGGAGAGAGGAATAACGCTGTAGGAGAGACATAAAGTGAGTAAAGAAACACCCTACATTTACATCCCGCCCTGAATGTAAGCCGGGGTGGGATCAGCCAGGGTGGGATCAGCCGGGGTGGGATCATCCGGGGTGGGATTAGCCAGGGTGGGATCAGCCAGGGTGGGATCAGCCGGGGTGGGATCAGCCAGCGGCGGCTTCCCGCATGCGTGATTCATTTGCAGTCTGGACGCGGAGGGGCGAACATCTCCTGCTCTGACTGCAGCTGGGAGGGACTGCTGCGCGAGGACTGGGCCGCCTGTGAGTGCTTTGGGACGGGGGTAACAAAGCACCCGCTGCTCGTTGAGAAGAGTAAGAACGATATGTGCTTTCACGTCAGAGTCTCCAAAAGTCTCCAATTACACAAGAAAAAGTTGCTAGATTTGTCGCTAATCGCTTTTTTGAAAATGTGTCGCTTAGTGGTTAAGAGCGTTGTGCCAGTAACCGAAAGGTCGCTGGTTCTAATCCCCGAGCCGACTAGGTGAAAAATCTGTCGATGTGCCCTTGAGCAAGGCACTTAACCCTAATTGCTCCTGTAAGTCGCTCTGGATAAGAGCGTCTGCTAAATGACCAATTATTATTTTATTATATATTATTATTATATATTATTTATAAAATTCGCTAAATATAGCGACAAAGTCGCTAAGTTGGCAACACTGGGTCTGTGTGTAAGCTATCTGTCTCTGTCCGAGCCGGAACAAACAGGTGCAATGGATTATGGTCATTGTAGTTAATTACTATGTTTCTGCCCTAAACTAGGTTGAATATTTGCCTAATGAAAACTACAATTCCCTTCAGCCCAGCGTCCCACGCACTTCTTGACTTAATTTCTCTCCTGAATGATTTCATTTCTCTCTAGAGAAACAATGCGTTGAGCAAAAAAAATGTTATATCTAAATGGATTTCAAGTAATTGAACCGACATTTGTCAATTAGTTGTTTATATACAGTACCAGTCAAAAGTTTGGACACACCTACTCATTCAAGGGTTTTTCTTTATTTTTACTATTTTCTACATTGTGTAATAATAGCGAAGACATCAAAACTATGAAATAACACATATGGAATCATGTAGTACCCAAAAAAGTGTTAAACAAATCAAAATATATTTTATTTTTGAGATTCTTCAAATAGCCACCCTTTGCCTTGATGACAGCTATGCACAATCTTGGCATTCTCTCAACCAGCTTCACCTGGAATGCTTTTCCAACAGTCTTGAAGGAGTTCCCATATATGCTGAGCACTTGTTGGCTGCTTTTCCTTCACTCTGCGATCTAACTCATCCCAAACCATCTCAATTGGGTTGAGGTCAGGGGATTGTGGAGGCCAGGTCATCTGACGCAGCACTCCATCACTCTCCTTCTTGGAAAAATAGCCCGTACACAGCCTGGAGGTGTGTTGGGTCTTTGTCCTGTTGAAAAACAAATGATAGTCCCACTAAGCCCAAACCAGATACCCAAGCTGGTTAAGTGTGCCTAAATCACAGACAGTGTCACCAGCAAAGCACCCCCACACCGTAACACCTCCTCTTCCATGCTTTACGGTGGGAAATACACATACGGAGATCATCCGTTCACCCACACTGCATCTCACAAAGACGCGGCAGTTGGATCCAAACATCTCCAATTTGGACTCCAGACCAAAGGACACATTTCCACCGGTCTAATGTCCATTGCTCATGTTTCTTGGCCCAAGCAAGTCTCTTCTTCTTATTGATGTTCTTTAGGAGTGGTTTCTTTGCAGCAATTCGACCATGAAGGCCTGATTCACACAGTCTCCTCTGAACAGTTGATGTTGAGATGTTTCTGTTACTTGAACTCTGTGAAGCATTTATTTGGGCTGCAATTTCTGAGGCTGGTAACTATAATGAACTTATCCTCTGCAGAAGAGGTAACTCTGGGTCTTCCATTCCTGTGGTGGTCCTCATGACAGACAGTTTCATCATAGAGCTTGATGGTTTTTGTGACTGCACTTGAAGAAATGTTCAAAGTTCTTGACATTTTCAGCATTGACTGACCTTCATATTTTAAAGTAATGATGGACTGTTGTTTCTTTTTGCTTATTTGAGCTGTTCTTGCCATAATACAGTTGAAGTCGGAAGCTTACATACACTTAGGTTGGAGTCATTAAAACTCGTTTTTCAACCACTCCACAAATTTCTTGTTAACAAACTATAGTTTTGTCAAGTCGGTTGGGACATCTACTTTCTGCATGACACAAGTAATTTTTCCAACAATTGTTTACAGACAGATTATTTCACTTATAATTCACTGTATCACAATTCCAGTGGGTCAGAAGTTTACATACACTAAGTTGACTGTGCCTTTAAACAGCTTGGAAAATTCCAGAAAATGATGTCATGGCTTTAGAAGCTTCTGATAGGCTAATTGACATCATTTGAGTCAATTGGAGGTGTACCTGTGGATGTATTTCAAGCCATACCTTCAAACTCAGTGCCTCTTTGCTTGACATCATGGGAAAATCAAAAGAGAGAGAGAGAGAGAGACAGAGAGAGAGAAAGCAGAAGAGAGAGAGAGGGGGATAGACAGAGAGAGATAGAGAAAGCAGAAGAGAGAGTGAGAGAGAGAGAGAGCAGAAGAGAGAGAGAGAAGAGACAGAGAGAGAGCAGAAGAGAGAGAGAGGGAGAGAGCAGAAGAGAGAGAGAGAGAGAGAGAAAGAGAGAGAAAGACAGAGAGAGAGAGAGAGAGAGACAGAGAGAGAGAGAGAGAGAGAGAGAGAGAGAGAGAGAGAGCGAGAGAGAGAGAGAGAGAGAGAGACAGAGAGAGAGGGAGACAGAGAGAGAGAGAAAGCAGAAGGAGAGAGAGAGAAATAGACAGAGAGAGATAGAGAAAGCAGAAGAGAGAGTGAGAGAGAGAGACAGAGAGAGAGAGCAGAAGAGAGAGAGAGAGAGAGAGCAGAAGAGAGAGAGAGAGAGAGAAAGCAGAAGAGAGAGAGAGAGAGAGAGAGATAGACAGAGAGAGATAGAGAAAGCAGAAGAGAGAGTGAGAGACAGAGAGAGAGAGAGAGAGAGCAGAAGAGAGAGAGACAGAGAGACATAGAGAGAGCGAGAGACAGAGAGAGAGAGAGAGAGAGAGAGAGAGAGAGAGAGAGCAGAAGAGAGAGAGAGAGAGAGAGCGAGAGAGAGAGAGAGAAAGCAGAAGAGAGAGAGAGTGAGAGAGACATAGAGAGAGAGAGACATAGAGAGAGAGACAGAAGAGAGACAGAGAGAGAGAAAGCAAAAGAGAGAGAGCAGAAGAGAGAGAGAGAGAGAAAGCAGGAGAGAGAGAGAGAGAGAGAGAGAGAGAGAGAGAGAGAGAGAGAGAGAGAGAGAGAGAGAGAGAGAGAGAGAGAGAGAGAGAGAGAGAGAGAGAGAGAGAGAGAGAGAGAGAGAGAGAGAGAGAAGGCAGATAGAGAAATGAAGCCAATAACCACAAGTCTCTCAGCCCACCACTCTCAATAATGTAAGATGATATATATATATAATAGGGCTATGCTACCTTAGTGAAAAGAGGCACAGCCTCTCTGTGTGTGTGTGTGTGTGTGTGTGTGTGTGTGTGTGTGTGTTTGTATAAACCTTGCTGTCTGTCTCTCCGACATTTGCAATATTGTTTCAATATTCAAATTTGATCCCAAGCTGTCACATAGTAATGAACGTGTCGGAAGTCGGGATTCGGGATGAGACAGACAGACAGGCAGCTTTTCTCAGCCAGTCGAAATCATGAATCAGCATCATTTTTATGGATATATACAAAGAACTATCATTAGAAAACAGGTCAAACTAAACGAAGTGCAGCTAGTTTGCAGGAAATGGAGATGCTCAGATACCTCTCATTTAATAAGAATGAAAGACATGCTGGATTAGGAAGGGGGGGGGTGAATGAAAGACAATCACAATCATTCACTAATACAGAGAGACACACACAGACTTATAGGGGGAATGCAGAGAGAGAAAGAGAGTTGGGTGTGATGGAGTGATGTGTGGACGGACAGAGGGATAATGGAAAAAGAAAGGAGGGAGGGAGGGAGGGAGGGAGGGAAAGTGGGTGGACGTAGAGACAGGGGGCTGCTAGCTATGAGATTTTGGGTCTCAGGGTTCTGTCACTAGCATAGATTTTTCCTCATTCAGACCTTACACCTTCTCCTAGCACTGACTCAAACCTCCCCAAACCTAGATGCAATATCAATAATGCTAAAAGCATTAATAATGCATACAGCCTGTACCTCACAGTCCAACCACGATGCATGCAATGAATAACAAACTGCATCTATACAAGATACCCAGGCACGCTTGGAGGAAGAGGAAGAGGAAGGTTCAATAAAATACGTTTACTAAATACTTTTATCCATAGTGACTCACAGTCATGTGTGCGTACATTTTTACGTATGGGTGGTCCCGGGGATCGAACCCACTACCCTGGCGTTACAAGCGCCATGCTCTCCCAATTGAGCAACAGAGGACCACGTGTGTAGCATCATTAATCAGGACTGGACGGGCCTACAAAGAGGAGAGTATGCAGCGTCTATCCATTCAGTACTAATAGCTCCCATGCAAGATAAGAAACATACACCAGATTTACATCCAACCTTTTTATGCCAGTACATTTTTTGTCATTTAGCAGACACTCTTATCCAGAGCGACTTACAGTTAGTGAGTGCATAATTTTTTTTTATTTTCATACTGGCCCCCCGTGGGAATTGAACCCACAACCCTGGCATTGCAAACACCATGCTCTACCAACTGAGCTACATCCCTGCCGGCAATTCCCTCCCCTACCCTGGACAAATTGTGCGCCACCCCATGGGTCTCCCGGTCGCGGCCGGCTACGACAGAGCCCAGATTTGAACCAGGATCTCTAGTGGCACAGCTAGCACTGTGATGCAGTGCCTTAGACCACTGCGCCACTCGGGAGACAAAGTACATGTTGGATAAGTCAGGACAGGCCTGATGGAAACAGCAAATTTGCCGGTAAACTTTCCAAATGTCGACAAAACCAAATACGCTAGACAAGGTGGGATCTTTTTGTGTCTGTAAAGTTAATTATGTGAGAAATGTGGGTGGAAACGCCTTTATGCGCAAATATTAATACAATAACCGTCATATCGACGTACACTTGGAGTCATGAGATGTGTGGTCCTCCACTATGATTTGGGAAAGCATGCAGTATATTAGGCTACATACGGAAAAGTACAAGGTGATGAGCTTGATGCTCCTTTCCAATAAATATCGAGGGTCTTACTCTGGTGACACGATGATCGATGCTTGGCTGCCGTTTGACAAATACAAATATTCTCTATTTCTTTGCTCTTTTCATAATAATATCATCATGTAGGTTATACCCGCACTGCCTCTGCGAGCTGTCGGATAGATCGCACGTGCCCATACCAGAGTGGGCACATTCACTATATAATAAAACATTTCTAGTGACAAAACCATCAGTAGAGTGTAAAATGTGATGGAAACCCACTTAACTTGTATTTTTTTATTTGTTACATGGGAATTTAACAACAAAAGTAATTTTTATGTGCACTACCTACCCCATCACACACAGCCTTTTATCCACAACAGGTCAACTCTCTGTTTGGAAAAGGCCTTTTATCCACAACAGGTCAACTCTCTGTTTGGAAAATGCCTTTTATCCACAACAGGTCAACTCTCTGTTTGGAAAATGCCTTTTATCCACAACAGGTCAACTCTCTGTTTGGAAAATGCCTTTTATCCACAACAGGTCAACTCTCTGTTTGGAAAATGCCTTTTATCCACAACAGGTCAACTCTCTGTTTGGAAAATGCCTTTTATCCACAACAGGTCAACTCTCTGTTTGGAAAATGCCTTTTATCCACAACAGGTCAACTCTCTGTTTGGAAAATGCCTTTTATCCACAACAGGTCAACTCTCTGTTTGGAAAATGCCTTTTATCCACAACAGGTCAACTCTCTGTTTGGAAAATGCCTTTTATCCACAACAGGTCAACTCTCTGTTTGGAAAATGTTTGTATTGTTTACATGCATATTTCGGAATATTTGCATGAAAATGTGTCCCAACTCCCCATCTAACTTAACAGAGCTTGAGAAAATCCACAAATCGAGATGTGCAAAGCTGATACAGACATTCCCAATACGACTCAAATATGTAATTGCCGCCAAAGGTGCTTCTACAAAGTATTGACTCAGGGGTGTGAAAACATATGTCAACAAGGTATTTCTATATTTCATTTTCAATAAATTAGCAAATATTTCTAAAAACATGTTTTCACTTTGTCATTATGGGGTATTATCTGTAGATGGGTGAGAAATAAAATCAATTTAATCCATTTTGAATTCAGGCTGTAAGACAACAATATTTGGAATAAGTCAAGGGGTATGAATACTGGCTTCATCAATAAGTGCATCGACAATGTTGTCCCCACAGTGACCGTACGTACATATCCCAACCAGAAGCCATGGATTACAGGTAACATCCGCACTGAGCTAAAGGCTAGAGCTGCCGCTTTCAAGGAGCGGGACACTAATCCGGACGCTTATAAGAAATCCCTCTATGCCTTCAGACTAACCATTAAACAGGCAAAGCGTCAATACAGGACTAAGATTGAATCCTACTACACCGGCTCTGACGCTCGACGGATGTGGCAGGGCTTGCAAACTATTATGGACCACTAAGGGAAACCCAGCCGCGAGTTGCCCAGTGACACGAGCCTACCAGATGAGCTAAATGCCTTTTATGCTCACTTCGAGGCAAGCAACACTGAAGCATGCATGAGAGCACCAGCTGTTCCAGACGACTGTGTGACCACGCTCTCCTTAGTCGATGTGAGCAAGACCTTTAAAGAGGTCAACATTCACAGGACGCAGGGCCAGGTGGATTACCAGGACGTGTACTCAAAGCATGCGTGGACCAACTGGCAAATGTCTTCACTGACATTTTCAACCTCTCCCTGACTGAGTCTGTAATACCTACATGTTTCAAGCAGACCACCATAGTCCCTGTGCCCAAGAACCCGAAGGTAACGTGCCTACAGTTGAAGTCGGAAGTTTACATATACTTAGGTTGGAGTCATTAAAACTCGTTTTTCAACCACTCCACACATTTCTTGTTAACAAACTATAGTTTTGGCAAGTCGGTTAGGACATCTACTTTATGCAAGTAATTTTTCCAACAATTGTTTACAGAAAGATTATTTCACTTATAATTCACTGTATCACAATTCCAGTGGGTCAGAAGTTTGCATACACTAAGTTGACTGCCCTTTAAACTGCTTGGAAAATTCCTGAAAATTATGTCATGGCTTTAGAAGCTTCTGATAGGCTAATTTACATACATTTAGTCAATTGGAGGTGTACCTGTGGATGTATTTCAAGGCCTACCTTCAAACTCAGTGCCTCTTTGCTTGACATCATGGGAAAATCAAAAGAAATCAGCCAAATTGTAGACGTCCACAAGTCTGGTTCATCCTTGGGAGCAATTTCCAAACGCCTGAAGGTACCACGTTCATCTGTACAAACAATAGTATGCAAGTATAAACACCATGGGACCACGCAGCCGTCATACCGCTCAGGAAGGAGACGTGTTCTGTCTCCTAGAGATGAACGTACTTTGGTGCGAAAAGTGCAAATCAATCCCAGAACAACAGCAAATGACCTTGTGAAAATGCTGGAGGAAACAGGTACAAAAGTATCTATATCCACAGTAAAACGAGTCCTATAACAACATAACCTGAAAGACCGCTCAGCAAGGAAGAAGCCACTGCTCCAAAACCGCCATAAAAAAGCCAGACTACGGTTTGCAACTGCACATGGGGACAAAGATCGTACTTTTTGGAGAAATGTCCTCTGGTCTGTAGTGTCTGAAGGTCTATTGATTTTGCTGATGTTTGCAAATGGTGTAATAGATTAACTTTACTCTGCTTTGCTGAAGCATTTGGAAAAGCATTGCTACATAGGCTTCTTGGAATAGAGGACATTTGGAGATATGTGAAAGCCGGGGATTGGTCTGTCAAAAACCACCCATCTTATGTTACATAGGATAAATACCATGTTTTGAACAAAGGACGGAGAGAAACAACATATTAACAGATTGGGCCGTTGTTCTCCAGATATCTGCAGATGTCTGTAAATTGATACTGTGATCTTTGATACAATAAACCTTTATAATCAAAGTACAGTGTAAGCAGACTTCTTATCATCACAACATAATTAGCAACATATTTTGAGACACCACAGGTCTGTTGAAACAAAAATAGAACTGTTTGGCCATAATGACCATCGTTATGTTTGGAGGAAAAAGGTGGGTGGCTTGCAAGCCGAAGAACACCATTTCAACCGTGAAGCACGGGGGTGGCAGCATCATACTGTGGGTGTGCTTTGCTGCAGGAGGGACTGGTGCATTTCACAAAATAGATGGCATCACGAGGAAGGAAAATTATGTGGATATATTGAAGCAACATCTCAAGACATCAGTCAGGAAGATAAAGCTTGGTCGCAAATGGGTCTTCCAAATGGACAATGACCCCAAGCATACTTCCAAAGTTGTGGCAAAACAGCTGAAGGACAACAAAGTCAAGGTATTGGAGTGGCCATCACAAAGCCCTGACCTCAATCCTATAGAACATTTTTGGGCAGAACTGAAAAAGTGTGTGCGAGCAAGGAGGCCTACAAAGCTGACTCAGTTACACAAGCTCTGTCAGGAGGAATGGGCCAAAATTAACACAACTTATTGTGGGAAGCTTGTGGAAGACTACCCGAAACGTTTGACCAAAGTTAAACAATTGAAAGGCAATGCTACCAAATACTAATTGAGTGTATGTAAACTTCTGACCCACTGGGAATGTGATGAAAGAAATAAAAGCTGAAATAAATCATTTTCTCTACTATTATTCTGACATTTCACATTCTTAAAATAAAGTGGTGATCCTAACTGACCTAAGACAGGGCATTTTTACAAGGATTAAATGTCAGGAATTGTGAAAAACTGAGTTTAAATGTATTTGGCTAAGATGTAAACTTCCAACTTCAACTGTGTATGACTACCGCCACGTAGCACTCACGTCGGTAGCCCTGAAGTGCTTTGAAAGGCTGGTCATGGCTCACATCAACATCATCATCCCGGAAACCCTATAAACCCAAATCGCATTCCGCCCCAACAGATCCACAGATGACACAATCTCAATTGCACTCCACACTGCCCTTTCCCACCTGGACAAAAGGAACACCTATGTGAGAATACTGTTTGAATAAATGAAATGTATTTATGAAGCTCTTTTTACATCAGAAGATGTCAAAAAGTGCTATATAGAAATCCAGCCTAAAACCCCAAACAGTAAACAATGCAGATGTAGAAACATGGTGGAAAAACTTCCTAGAAAGGCAGAAACCTAGGAAGAAGCCTAGAGAGGAAAGGCTGGTCATGGCTCACAAGGCTGGTCATGGCTCACATCAACATCATTGACTACAGCTCAGCGTTCAACACCATAGTGCCCACAAAGCTCATCACTAAGCTTAGGACCCTGGTACTAAACACCTCCCTCTGCAACTGGATCCTGGACTTCCTGACGGGCCGGCCTCAGATGGTAAGTGTAGGCAACAACACATTTGCCACGTTGATCCTCAACACAGGGGCCCCTCAGGGGTGCGTGCTTAGTCCCCTCCTGTACTCCTTGTTCACCCACGACTGCGTGGCCAAGCATGACTCCAACACCATAATTTGCTGACGACACAACGGTGGTAGGCCTGATCACCGACAACGATGAGACAGCCTATTGGGAGGAGGTCAGACACCTGGCAGTGTGGTGCCAGGACATCAACCTCTCCCTCAATGTCAGCAAGACAAAGGAGCTGATCGTGGACTACAGGAAAAGGAGGGCCGAACACGCCCCCATTCACATCGACGGGGCTGAAGTGGAGCGGGTCGAGAGCTTCAAGTTCACCAATAAACTATCATGGTCCAAACACACCAAGACAGTCGTGAAGAGGGCACGACAACGGCTATTAACCCTCAGGAGACTGAATAGATTAGGCATGGGTCCACAGATCCTCAAAAAGTTATACAGCTGCACCATCGAGAGCATCCTGACCGGTTGCATCACCGCCTGGTATGGCATCTTCTCGGCATCCGACCGTAAGGTGCTACAGAGGGTAGTGCGTACAGCCCAGTACATCACTGGGGCCAAGCTTCCTGCCATCCAGGACCTCTATACCAGGCGGTGTCAGAGGAAGGCCCAAAAAATTGTCAAAGACTCCAGTCACTGTTCTCTCTGCTACAGCACGGCAAGTGGTACCAGAGCGCCAAGTCTAGGTCCAAAAGGCACCTTAACAGCTTCTACCCCCAAGCCATAAGACTGCTGATCAATTCAGCCACCGTACTATTTCCATTGATCCCCCCCCCCCCCCTTTGTTTTTACACTGCTGCTACTCGCTGTTTATTATCTATGCATAGTCACTTTACCCCTACCTACATGTACAAATTACCTCGACTAACCTGTACCCCCGCACATTGATTCGGTACCGGTATCCCCTGTATATAGCCTGGTTATTGTTATTTTATTGTGTAACTTTTTTTTTTACTTTAGTTTATTTAGTAAATATTTCCTTAACTCTATTTTCTTAAAACTGCATTGTTGGTTAAGGGCTTGCAAATAAGCATTTCACGGTAAGGTCTACTACACCTGTTGTATTCGGAGCATGTGACAAATACAATTTTATTTTATTTTATTTGACTTTTCTGAATGCACTGTATGTTGAGCTTGTATTTCCCCAGTGAATCTGAAGCATACACAGTTAGATGAAGCACCTTCCAATTTATTTTCTTTAAACATTCATAGCACCTTACAGAGAGTAAAAAAGCATTTGGAAAATACATTATAAAGTAATTACCCATTGGGCACAGACGTAGTGCTGTGAATGATCTACAGCATGATATAGTGATGTGAATGATCTACAGTATGATATAGTGATGTGAATGATCTACAGTATGATATAGTGATGTGAATGATCTACAGCATGATATAGTGATGTGAATGATCTACAGTATGATATAGTGATGTGAATGGACTACAGTATGATATAGTGATGTGAATGGACTACAGTATGATATAGTGATGTGAATGGACTACAGCATGACGTAGTGATGTGAATGGACTACAGCATGATATAGTGATGTGAATGGACTACAGTATGATATAGTGATGTGAATGGACTACAGCATGACGTAGTGATGTGAATGGACTACAGTATGATATAGTGATGTGAATGGACTACAGTATGATATAGTGATGTGAATGGACTACAGCATGACGTAGTGATGTGAATGGACTACAGTATGATATAGTGATGTGAATGGACTACAGCATGATATAGTGATGTGAATGGACTACAGTATGATATAGTGATGTGAATGGACTACAGTATGATATAGTGATGTGAATGGACTACAGCAGGGGTCTCCAACAGTTACATCGCGAGCTATCAGTAGCTACATTTCACCTGTAAGTAGCACGCTAATCAATTCTGAAAGTCCAAAACATGTGTTCACACACTGTCTTAAACATAAAGCTCCCAGCTACTATCCAATCAAAGCCACATTAACATTATCCCACCCCCTGGTTAGCCGCTATTGGCTTCAAAAACGAAGCCTAACACAATATCTGCCAATAAATGTCCAGCAATATTGCCCCTGTCTGTCTGTTTGGTGCGTGAGTTTATCTACCACTCTTTATTGAGCCAGTTAGCGATGCCAATGATAACCGTTTTGTGAGTAGACATAACATAAAGACATGTGCTGCAGCAGTAGGCCTAACACCAGAAGCTAGACCGACACATTCCCATCTTGCTAGCGTGGAACCCCGTATTATCGGCATATTCAACAGCATTGAAAAAATACATTACCTTCAACAGTGTTATCTTGTGATCAAGCATTTTACATCATTTAGCAGACACTCTTATCCAGAGCGACTTACAGTTAGTGCATACATTGTTCTTTTTTTATACTGGCCCCCCATGGGATTTGAACCCACAACCCTGGCATTGCAAACACCATGCTCTACCAACTGAGCTACCTCCCTGCCAGCCATTCCCTCCCCGCCAGCCATTCCCTCCCCGCCAGCCATTCCCTCCCCTACACTGGACGAATTGTGCGCCGCCCCATTGGTCTCCCGGTTGCAGCCGGCTACAGCAGAGCCTGGATTCGAACCAGGATCTCTAGTGGCACAGCTAGCACTGCGATGCAGTGCCTTAGACCACTGCGCCACTCGGGAGGTTATGTGATTATTGGTGTCGTAAAAATGTTAGCTAACGGGTTAGCAATTAGCAAGTTTGACATTTCACTGGAAATACTACTATTATCAGCTTTTTGATAAGCGGTTTAGCAAATAAATACGGCCCGTATTATCGGCATACGGCCCCCAGTTATTGGCCACCTTACTATTTTGTTCAATTATAAGATATATCCGTTTAATTTTGTTCAAAAAAGAGACACCAACCACGTACCCGAAGTGTTTACTAGATAGTTGACTAGTTGGCTAGCCTTCCGGTAAAAAATAATGATTTGCCTGTCAACTTTTCATTGCATAGCCCGGTGCGCCCTCCTGTGGACTCTTAAAAAATTGTTCTTCACCAACATATTCAGTGTTGTAACTAAATAATGTCTCATCATTTGTTTTACAGATTAATCTTATGTTTTGAGAAAGTAGATAACAGTTGAATTCTAAAATATGAGTATTAATAATTTACATCAAATAAAACTTTAATTTCAGTTATGTGCATTGACATAAACAATGAAAACACTGTTGGAGTTTGTGTTGCAGAGGTGCACTTGGAAAGTAAAGGAAGAAATACACAAGATGGGTTCAATAAATATATATATTATATTTTAGAATTTTTTTTTTTGTACAAATAAATAATTTCATATGAACACAAACAAAACAAACAATTAAATCTCGACCTCCATTCCTATATTGTCACAAAAATCACAATAAAAATCCAGCTCCACCGCTACCTCTGGATCCCACAGCACACACCTGCAGTGGAACCAGTGCTGACAGAAGTCACAGCACAACCATGGCACCTCAGATCTACACTCCTGAGAGGAGCTTGCAGGCGGATCACGCTCCCCGCAGCGAGCACAGCAGGTGGCGTCTTCTTTTATAAAAAATAAAATAATAATAAAAATTGATTAACAGCTGCAGAAGAAGGCCACGTGTCTTCTCTCCCGGGCACACCATCGGCCAATCTCTATTTACATATCTACAGTATATAGCACCAGCCCTCAAGTCATCTCCACCTCCTCCAAAACCTCTGCAGCTTCCTCCAGAGGTATTGATGTAAGAAAGTTGAAAGGGGTTTTCATGAAACATGCTCTGTCTAACACTACTTTTTCTCAAACTGCAGCACCTATCACTGTTGGTTATGTTTACTCTTACAAGAGCTACATAGAGGCAGTATTTAGTCAAAGTGTACAATGTATGCATCAATATTAAACTAATTGGGACACACATTTTCATTACAGATAACATCAAACAAAAAACGTGGGTACACTTTCAGTTACTGTGAAAACTTTCATCACCTTTCAATGCCTTAGCTCTGAAATGTAAATGTTTATACATATTCAGATTGAGTTATCTTTCTAAAATGTGTATAGTATGCCAAGTTATTTAGCTACATGTATTAACACCACAGCATGGAGAAAGTCAAGAGGAAGCAGTGGAGTGAGGTGGACATGTTCCATGCCATGGAGGACTGCGGGGCAGGGATGCCTATCCGCCAGGCTGCCAAGGTTAGGCATCTTTTGTTTTTAGGAGATTACCATGTGTATGTGAATTTTATCTGCTAGTAACAGTTTTATTTTCTACCAAGGTGCATGGTGTTCTTCGGCAGACCCTGGCGGACAGGCTGAGCGGTCGGGTGACCCGTGGTTGTCGCAGTGGACCACCCACATTGCTTGCACCAGAGGATGAAAATTATCTGGTGCAGTACTGTATCTACTGCGCCAGCCATGGGTTCCCCTTCACCAGACAGAGGCTGATGAAATACGCCGACAAAATATGCAGGTATTTGGTGTTCTATGTATTTATGTATGTAGATTGGTGGACTGACTGTTCTCAATGTGTGTGATGTAAATGTGGATGTGTATGGTGATGCCAAAACAAACATTTTCATCCTGGATGGACAATTATATATTCTATTCTATTGTAGGTTTCGGCACCCAGGGGAAACAATCCCACGACTGGGGAAGAGGTGGTGGGAAATGTTCAGGAGGAGGCACAAGAACCTGAGCATGAGGAGGCCGGCTGAGTGTGCCACACGTCCGACGATGGACACCTTCTTCGCTTCTTATGAGAAGCACTCGGAGGAGAGTGGGTTGAGGGAGAAACCCAGACAAATCTATAACTGCGATGAGTCTGGGTTTCGTAGCGACCAGAGCAGGCACAAAGTGCTGGCTCCCCGGGGCGCAAAACACGTGTACCAGCAGGCTCCTGGGACCAAGGAGCACATCACAGTGCTGGCCTGCTTCAACGCAGCTGGGGAGGACATCCCCCCGTTTATCATCTACCCCAAGTGTTTCCCCGGTGGCCACTACACACTGGGAGCCCCCCCCCCCCCCAAGCCTTGGCTAGCAGTGGCTAATTTCATGGTGCCCCCTTAGAGTAAGTGTATTAACCATTATTTGACCAGGTATATTGACAGAAAACACATCTCTTGTACACTAAGTACCCGGGGAAGAATGTTTTTAGGGGAGAGGTTTTTAAAAAAAGTAGTTTTCATACTAGAAAAGTTTGCAGCCCCTGGTACTGCTGTGAATGGACTGCATGTTCACGACATCAGAGGGGTACTATATACACCTCATCACAGACAGGGATGACAAAGGAGCCAACGAGAGACACTATTTTTTTTATTTTTATTACTGACATAGGTGTTTTATTTCAAAAAAAAAAAGAAAAAAAACGCAAATGATAACTGGAGAAAATAACCCGAAGTGCTTTAAAATAGACAAAATGGATGAATTAATTAAAATGAAAAACTGACCGTTCTAAAGCCTCAACTTAAAAAAAAAAAGAACGTACTGTAGGTCTAAGGTGAAAAGAACGTCAAATACAAAGACAAACAGAGAGAGTATAGTAGTCGGTTCTATTGAAGGGATGTTTGGCAAAACATTCATTTTAAATACACATTATTATGATATAAAGTTTCAATGTACTGAAAATAACGTTATTTTTGCATTAGCAGTACACAACATCAATGTATCGAATCCTATTTTTAAAGTGGAGCTGTGAGGTGGCATTTACCAACGCCCCTCTGAAAACCACACTTTAGTACTGTGATTCCGGTCGGTCCTCCGTCTAACATTTTTTTTTTTTTTTATGCCATTTACCAGACGCTTTTATCCAAAGGGACTTACAGTCATGCGTGCATACATTTTTTGTGTATCATGGGCGGTGTGTTCAATAGGGCGATATGGGCGACGCACTGCCAAACGGGAAAAGGAAGGGATTTTTTTTCTAATCAATTATATCATGGCAACAGTAGTTCAGTGTTCACGTCTGATCTGCCAGCCACTAAATGTCCAATCAGGCTAAAGTCGTGCTTCAAATGTCCCCGCCCGTTTTGGGGCGATTTCAGTCAGGTTGAAAATCGCCCAGAAGTCTCTCATAGCCTCTAATGTAAAATATTTTTTTTTCAAATTTCTGAGCTTTCAATACATTCTCTATGGGTGTCTGAGGGCTTGCACTTACGCGCTTTCGTCATACGTAACGTAACGTAACCATGAACGGCAGACAGCAACGCTTGGACAGCGACTGGTGTAACCGACATGCACCATCTTTCAGAAAAGATTAAGAAAAATGAGCTGTCAAAGACCCACATTGATAGCTGTTTGAGATTGTCTGCTTTGGTGAGAGTGAATATTGCCACTCAACTGGATGAGGGATACAGGCTAGCTGTCCGCCGCCACAACGATGAGGTTAGCAACAGCAGAGTCGTGAACACTGTCTACGAGAATCGAGACGACCTCATAGAATGTTTTGAAGCCATCCGGACGGGTTCATTGGGTTCATTTGACCAGCCCACCGTACCAGAAGCTACAGAATAAGGACATCGATGCTGTCTTTATCAAACGTGCCCTCGACAGCTTCGCAAGCAGTGTGCAGGCCATAAGGTAAGATAAAGATTAAACAATATCATTCGATCTTTCTCAAAGCAGAGCTTTATTTGAAAATGTATGCATGAAAGGAGACTGCATTTGTGTTTGAAATTACATTATTGTCATTATATATGGCCAGTGGTGTAATCTATCTTATTTTATATACTATGTGTACTGTACAGTGGTGCTCATAAGTGTATGAACACATTCTAAAGCTGACTAAAAAGAGGAATAAAAAAATAAAAAAATCTGTTCATGTTCATTTTTACAAATCTATACAATTGGCCAGAATATGGTTGTTCATATTTACAAATCTATACAATTGGCCAGAATATGGTTGTTCATTTTTACAAAGCCATACATATTGTTTATGCAGTGTTGAGGAATGTGAAAGAACACCCTTGATTATTTTTACTGTGATAACTTATTTTGCTTTTGTAAGCCAACACTTTTGAGATCAGTCAATAAATGCTTCTGGTATTGACTTATATGCTGCCCCTGTCTTCATGTTGTTGCTGGACATATCTTTTTAAAAATGTGTGTAGGTCACCTAAATCATCAGAAAAATTGCCCCTCCTGAGAATTTTTTCAGGAGCCGCCACTGTTGTGTATGGGGTGGTCCCAGGGATCGAACCCACTACCTTGGCGTTACAAGCGCCGTGCTCTACCAGCTGAGCTACAGAGGACCACGGCATGACTTGGTGCCAGTAACTGCAGAGACACGGAGGTAAACAAGACATTATGGAGAGACGTGTTACTGTTTTTGTAGAGAATGATAATGGTTCAATTGTAGTTAAATGATTGAGTTAAATTATACCCCATGACTGTAAATAACGTAAACTACGACGAGTCGACTAAACATAGAGAAACAATTGATAAAATATCAACATTGTATTTCTGCATATTTCTGCAATAAATGTATGTATGGTATATAAGAAATAAAAGCTATGTGTCACATCGTTATTTCTATGTGACGTGTATTGCCTTGTGTATAGTGCAGAGTGAGTATTAACATGCATAAATGATATTGTAATGCAGGGTTCTTTTTACTGTGCGGTCCATGTTCTCATGCACACACATACAGTGAGGGAGAGAAAAAAAAAGGTATTTGATCCCCTGCTGATTTTGTACGTTTGCCCACTGACAAAGACATGATCAGTCTATAATTTTAATGGTAGCTTTATTTGAACAAGTGAGAGACAGAATAACAACAACAACAATTGATTTGCATTTTACTGAGGGAAATAGACTGATCGTGTCTTTGTCAGTGGGCAAACGTACAAAATCAGCAGGGGATCAAATACTTTTTTCCCTCACTGTACCTCAGAAAAGATATTTTCCCACAATATATTATACAATAATATAATATAATATGTATAAAGTCAATATTAGATCTGCTGTAAAGCTCTGTTGGTCTGTGCCTTACAATCATGGACATCATGTGTTTGTACACACATACACACACACACACACAAACACACAAACACACACATACAGACATGAACACAGAAGGACGGAACCACACAGGCACACACACACACACAATACAGATGTAGGATCTTAATTTGAGCCAGTTTGCTATAGTAGGAAAATAATCCTGCAGCAACAGGAAATGTGAATTATTATGTAGAGATTGACACATTTTTCATAAGGGAAAAATCAATTCTGAAATGTTGAAGCGGAAAGGTCCACAGGACCACCTTTCACACACACAAGCAAAAAAAGGCTCACAATCAGACACACACACACACACACACACACACACACACACACACACACACACACACACACACACACACACACACACACACACACACACACACACACACACACACACACACACACACACACACACACACACACACACACACACACACACACACACACACACCACACACACACACACACACA
>NW_028166692.1:2500-25000 GCF_964263955.1 Coregonus lavaretus
CATTTTTTAAACAAATGTATTACAAATAAAAAGCTGAAATGTGTTGTTATGGCAAGCCTAAATAAGTTGTTTTTATCATGAATGACTACCTCATCTTTTCAATCACACATACAATTATCTGTAAGGTCCCTCAGTCGAGCAGTGAATTTCAAACACAGATTCAACCACAAATACCAGGGAGGTTTTCCAATGCCTCGCAAAGAAGATTGGTAGATGGGTAAAAATAAAATAGCTGACATTGAATATCCCTTTGCGCATGGTGAAGTCATTAATTACACTTTGGATGGTGTATCAATACACCCAGTTACTACAAAAATACAAGCATCCTTCCTTACTCAGTTGCCAGAGAGGAAGGAAAGCACTCATGGATTTCACCATGAGGCCAATGGTGATTTTAAAACAGTTACAGAGTTTAATGGCTGTAATAGGAGAAAAGTGAGGATGGATCTACAACGTTGTTGTTACTCCACAATACTAACCTATTGACAGAGTGCAAAGAAGGAAGCCTTTACAGAATACAAATATTCCAAAACATGCATCCTGTTTGCAACAAGGCACTAAAGTAATACTGCAAAAAAATGTGGCAAAGCAATTAACTTTTTGTCCTGAATACAAAGTGTTATGTTTGGGTTAAATCCAATACAACACATTACTGAGTACTACTCTCCATATTTTCAAGCATAGTGGTGGCTGCATCATGTTATGGGTATGCTTGTAATCGTTAACTAGGGAGTTTTTCAGGATAAAAAAGAAACAGAATGGAGCTAAGCACAGGCAAAATCCTATAGGGAAACATGGTTCAGTCTGCTTTCCACCAGACACTGGGAGATTAATTTATCTTTCAGCAGGACAATAACCTAAAACACAAGGCCAAATCTACACTGTAGTTGCTTACAAAGAAGAAAGTGAATGTTCCTGAGTGGCTGAGTTACAGTTTTGACTTAAATCTGCTTGTAAATCAATGACAAGACTTGAAAATGGTTATCAGCTGTAATCGCTGCCAAAGGTGAATACTTATTACATTTTGAATACATTTGTGAACATTTCTAAAAACATGTTTTCACTTTGTTATCATGGGTTGAATTCAGGCTGTAACACAACAAAATGTGGAATAAGTCAAGGGGTATGAATACTTTCTGAAGGCACTGTATATCCTACACCTATAGAGAGAGTAAGGGAATTAAGTGAGAAGGGGTGAGAGAGAGAGAGGCTTATGTGTCTTTTTGTCCAGCCACATTCTTTGTGGAAGGTACTACGCTGCATTCTCTGGCAGAATCTTCTAGACCCTACTGTAAATCAAGTTGACAATAGCAGATAATCAACATAAATGTAGGGGGATTGGATTCAACTTGAATCACAACTGTCTTCACTGGCGCAACGAACTAGACACCAAAATATTCTGGACATATGTCCGAACACTATTTTCCCACACTTTGGCTGTTTTTGTATCGTGTGCTATATCACAACAGTTGATGATGGTCGACAATATCACTAGGCCTAACTAAACCGCTGGATACCAAATATACATCCAACAAGTAGGCCTATTAGACTAAGCATATTGAAGAACCACGCAAGTTAGGTGACTCTTTCGGTCACAAGCATTCGATTTTGCAATCGCAAACATCATTTTGGATTTGTGTGCCCATAAACTGTTTTCACGGCACGGTGTAGCCTAAAATATCAATATGACCATTTCATAGACTCAGCAAGACTTTTGTCCCGCTGATAGCCCATAAGGGGTCGATGGGTTTCTTATTATATTAATGATTGATTAGAATTAAGCTTTCAGAACATTCACACCTACTGTAGCGTACTGGTCAATCAGCTCACAGTCATCTGGACACTTTCCTAGCTATGCAGTGCAGGTGAGTCACATTTCCGTCTCCTTTTCATATAGAAATATGCAACTGGTAGCCTATTGATACAGAGTTTACATAGGCTGTTGGTGCCGATCACTATAGCCTAAAACTCCTCCAATGGATGGAACAATTTAGTGTGCTGCCAACGAACAGCGGTGCAGAATCTCTAGCATATCCTAAAAAACTCATCATAATGTGCTGAAAATGAATCCTAACAAATTCTTTGTGCTGAAAATGAATGAATCTGCACAGCGCCTTGCTAAAGTCAATTCTGATGTTTGAGTAGGCTGTAGGCCTACTTTTCAAGGAAATATAATTTTATTAAATTGATAATTAGATTCAATAGAGAACATTGGAAAGAAAATGTATTATTACAAGGTTGAAATAACTTCTTTCGATTTCTTATATTAAAAATGTGCATGTTTTTAATTAAATAATTAATGTATTAGTAGGTTTATGGATTACATTTTTCAAGTTATTCACCCAATCCTGTTTTATGTATTCTGTCTAAAGGGACGGCAATGAATGCAGTGCATGCGAAGTATCACTATAATAAGGCTACAAGGCTATAAGGCTGTTTTTAGCCTACATCCTTTATATCAGCCTTCACACAGGTTTAAACGAGTTTCCCGCCGAGCCACCAGCCAGCTGTTCCCTAACCAATGTGTTTACACGCTCAATGGTGAGAGAGCATGCACAGCAATTCCACGAAGGAGCAGCGTTCGCGCTAAAATCTAACGCGTTGCGCTACTGCTTAGGAGAGAGAGATGAGAAAGAAAGGAAGAGTAGGCTGGAGAGGGAGTGAGAAAGAGATAGATGGAGACAGATGAAATGAGAATGTGGGGAAGAGAGGGAGTGAGAGAGAGATGGAGAAAGATGAAATGAGAAAGTGGGAGAGGGAGAGGGAGAAAGATTAGAAGAGGAAGAGTGAGTGGGAGTGAGACGGAGTGACAGAGAGAAAGAGATCACGCCCAATAAAGCGTCCAGTCCTCTTCTTGTTTAATGCAGCTGTTTTATAGTCCTACATGCCCCCATAGTGCCACTATATAGATAGACTCTCCTATTCTCCCATTCAGACCAGGACTTTTAATCTCCTCCCTGTGCCATAGCCCCTCTCTCTTTACTGCCCCTCTTTAATGAAGAGCTGTCCAATAAGGCCTTTTATTGTCTTAGCATATGTTGCTTTCATTAGGGGACAATAATTAGCTGGAGCCCATCACCTCACAAGTCCTATCCCAAGATAAAAAGGAGATAGTTTCATAGTCGCTGCCCAAGTCCTTCTCACTCCCATCGATTTCCCCTTGAATGCTTCTTCTCCTAACACCTTCGTCTATTTTTATCCACTCCTCCCTCCTTTCTTTCTCTCCTCTTGTCCCCCACTCCCTTGTCGACTCATCCCTTCATCCCTTCATCCCTTCCTTCCCTACTCGTTTCTCTCCTGGCTCATCCTTACCTCCCTTTGTTCACCAGAGAAGCAAATGTTCACACATCCCCCCCACACACACACACTCACGTTGCAGAAGTTGGAGGTGAGGAAGAGATGGGCGGAGTGTGGCGGAGTGTGGCGAACAGAGAGGGTAGATGTAAGAGGCAGCGGCAGCGGGGGTTGGAAGTGTACAGTCTCTCCATTCTCTATCCTAATGTTGTTCAGCTGGAGAGATGTGATGTGGGGACAGGGGGAGCTAGGGTTAGGTGTATGGTCTCTCCATCCTGTCCCTAATGCCCCTCAGGGGAGCAGTCCGCCCAGTTCCCTGTATTACCCAGAAGGCCTAGGGGCTAATGACAGCTCTTTAATAGAATGTAATACATACTGAGGAGCAGAGGCCAGTGCCTTAGAGGGCTCTCCCATTAGAATGGCAAGAACAGCATTATACTATGCGCGTGTGTATGTATGTGTGTGTGAAGGAGGGGGCTGAGGTTATGGGGGTGACTGTGGAGTCTTGAGGTTGACCGTTGTGTTGTTTTTAGAGGTTTGCTGGTGTGTTTGTGGTGTTAATCCCTCCCCTTCCAGTTTTCTATTTGTATTCATTAGGGATCCCCATTGCCAGCAGCTACTCTTCCTGGGGTCCAAACATATTAAAGCACTTACATTACATATAAAACAAAATATAAAACAGTACATCATATGACATTATTACACCACTACCTATCTACAATACAAAATGTTTAATACCACCATACAACAATATCACAATGTGTGCGTATGCATGTGTCTATACCCTTGTGTGTGTCTCTTCACAGTCCCCGTTGTTCCATAAGGTGTATTTTTACCTGTTTTTTAAATCTGATTCTACTGCTTGCATCAGTTACCTGATGTGGAATAGAGTTCCATGTAGTCATGGCTCTATGTAGTACTGTGCGCCTCCCATAGTCTGTTCTGGACTTGGGGACTGTGAAGAGACCTCTGGTGGCATGTCTTGTGGGGTATGCATGGGTTTCCGAGCTGTGTGATAGTAGTTTAAACAGACAGCTCAGTACATTCCGCTTGTCAACACCTCTTACAAAAACAAGCAGTGATGAAGTCAATCTCTCTTCCACTCTGAGCCAGGAGAGACTGACATGCATGTCATTAATGTTAGCTCTATGTATACTTTTAAGGGCCAGCTGTGCTGCCCTGTTCTGAGCCAACTGCAATTTTCCCAAGTCCCTCTTTGTGGCACCTGACCACACTACTGAACAGTAGTCTAGGTGCGACAAAACTAGGGCCTGTTGGACCTGCCTTGTTGATAGTGTTGTTAAGAAGGCAGAGCAGCGCTTAATTATGGACATACTTCTCCCCATCTTAGCTACTGTTGTATCAATATGCTTTGACCATGACGGTCTACAATCCAGGGATACTCCAAGCAGTTTAGTCTCCTCAACTTGCTCAATTTCCACATTATTCATTATGAGATGTAGTTGAGGTTTATGGTTTAGTGAATGATTTGACCCAAATACAAAGCTTTTAGTTTTGGAAATATTCAGGACTAACTTATTCCTTACCACCCATTCCGAAACTAACTGCAACTCTTTGTTAAGTGTTGCAGTTATTTCAGTTGCTATAGTAGCTGACGTGTATAGTGTTGAGTCATCCGCACACATAGACACACTGGCTTTACTCAAAGCCAGTGGCATGTCGTTAGTAAAGATGGAAAAAACCAAGGGGCCTAGACAGCTGCCCTGGGGAATTCCTGATTCTACCTGGATTATGTTTGAGAGGCTTCCATTAAAGAACACCCTCTGTGTTCTGTTAGACAAGTAACTCTTTATCCACATTATAGCAGGGGGTGTAAAGCCATAACACATACATTTTTCCAGCAGCAGACTATGATCGATAATGTCAAAAGCCGCACTGAAGTCTAACAAAACAGCCCCCACAATCTTTTTATCATCAATTTCTCTCAGCCAATCATCAGTCATTTGCGTAAGTGCTGTGCTTGTTGATTGGTTACGCTGAATGGAGGGCCAGGCCATTTATCTGAGTGGACCACGTTACCTAGGATTCCCCTCACATCTGGGCTGGGCACACTTCGATGGGCTGTCGGCTCGCAGAGGCTAGCGCCGCTGAGGGTTAGTGTAAACATACACATACACACTCTCTCGCTCTCCTCTCTCTCTTTTTCTTTTTCTCTCTCTCTCACTCGCTCTGTCGCTCTCTACTACACAAACACGGGCCAGAGACAAGCCAGAAAACGTGTTGTTGTTACAATGATAATTTATTAAATGTAAAATATCTTTAGCACAGATTACAAATCACTTCCATCTATTGTGAACACCATGGGGTTGGAAATAAACATTCCTAAAGTATCAACAAAAGCACAAAGTCCTGTTGGAGTCCCATCTTCTCCATCATAGCATAGATAGATCTTCATGAGACTGTTATTTCAGACAGACTGGGTCCTAGGGCTGAGGCAAAGCTCGTTTACTGCTCCTACTATATTCAGTGATCATTCTATCATGTAAGCTTGTTATATAGCCTACACAGTTCCAATTCTAGATCCTTAAAACAGAACAGTTCTAAACCACAGTCAGTGTCCCCCTGTCTGTTTTGCCAGGGGCAGTCATGTCTGCTCTCTTCACAACAAGAAAGGAGTTTGCTGCCCTGCGATAGTCGTGGACACAGACTCTTAACCAGGCTTTAGTTGTTAACACTCTGTACAGATTGCCTCTCTGCTTTGCTTCAACCCTTCACACACCAAGACAACTGAACAGAACCTTGACCAGAGTGGTTTAACCACAGTAAGAATTACAGAATTACAGTTAAAGGAACAGAAGAGAACCACCCACAAGAGTAAGAAAACTGTAAGACTTTACACTTTGTTCAGGATATCATCATCTCTTTTTATTTGACTTTTTCATAGTTGATTTTCAGCACATGCCATATGAGAAGTTTGGGATTATAAAAGTACCTGAAAGAAGTGCTAGAGTGTCAGCATGCATAGCTGTTTGCTATTTACATGTTCCTTTGTACAGGACAGGACAGGACGGGGTGGGCCAAAAACAGACTGCTCTACAGTACTGGGTGTATTTACAGGTCAGGGATCAGGGGTCAGAGGTCAATGTCATAAATACAGATGTCTGGGAAAAGGGTCCCACGCTTATTATCAGAGAACGCTCGTATGACAGAATGACAGAGCACAACCTTGATGAGGCAGAAAGAAAACATGTTTTTTCCGACATGTTTTTTCTCTTTCTGGTACGTTAGTCCTATGCTAACAAATAGCACAATGCATCATACATTATTGTTGTACTGTACAAGCACAGAGTGATTGGACATGGTTAGAGATCACCACAGTAACATGTTATACTATGAAAACAACACCGAACAACTCTGAGATTACAGTATACTTTCCCTTTACTAATTAAACACCAATATCTCCCTTCTCTCCAACCTTGCTTTTCAATTCATTGAAGAGTGGCTGTTTAACAGTTAAATATTGCAGAATACTTTCCAAAGTACATTTGAAATATTTTCATTATGTTGAAAATTGGAAGACATGAATGTCATCCGGTACTATTTTCCAGAGCAGTGATGGTTCAGGCCAGACAGGGTCAGGTTATTGCTGCTGATCTAGGGCCTGTTTATTGCAGCTCTTAAAGCATAGAGGTTGGGTTTGTGTGTTTAAGTGGTCTGGAGAAGATCTGGGTGGCTAGGACCCTGCTACTTCGGTTTCTCACATTTCTAGTATATTGCTGAAGTGATGGTGAAAGTGTTTTCTTTTTCCGCTTCCCTTTCCCTTTTAAGTTCTGGTGATTTATGGAATGTCTCAGGGACAGCTGCTTTCAATTAACCCTTTCCTCTCCACTCACCAGTGTGTGGTGGTCAGTTCTGTCTGATAGGAACATAACATACCAACCCCAAGAAAACACAGTAATTTCTCTCTGTCAACTCTGTAAAAGAATCAGGATTTACATTTACAAGATACAAGTACACAAACAGAAAGAGCCATTGGTTGCTCGACACCTAAAATGTACAGGTATTATTTATAATTTACATGATTATACACATCTGTTGGGCTACTGTACATGTCAGGAGTGTGTGTGTGTTTGTCTGTGTCTGTGAGAGTGTGTATAAGAGTGTATAAATCAGAGCGCGAGTGTTTGTTAGAATGTGTGTGTGAGCTTTGTGTGTGCATGTCTCCAGCCCATTCCCCTGCTCTCTCCCCTTCTCCTCTCTATGTCTCTGTGATAGATAGTGATGGTGGGTGGTTCAGCATGTTAATGTCTAGCATGCTAATCTCATCAGGCTTATCTCTTACACGGGTCAAAAGGTCATTTAGTGAGAGGGCCGAGCTAAACAGCAAGAAGATAACACACACCCTCTCACTTTCTCTCTCTCCCTCTCTCTTTCTCCCTCTCTCTCCTGCTGTGTACATATCTCAGTTGTCTCCCTCAGAGCACACATAATTCACAGCTGTGCAGTAGAGCTAATCAGTGTAGTATTTCCTTGTCCTCATTGATCATTTTCAGATCAGGTGTAAATCATTCCAATGTATTGATTGACCACCTTTGACCTAAAACAGTGTGAAAAAGATGACCCTGGAAGTAAAGATGAGCCAGCAGGCAAATATATTGTATCTTCCAATGAGTTTGTGTACACATTCTAAAGCAAATACCTTAACTGAGGGTGATAGGTTAGCTACATGATCTGCCACCCTGCTTTTGAATTGTGTATATGTGTGTCTGGGTGTGTCTCTTAGACACTGAGTGACATTTGTGAGCCTTTGATATGCCAGTCCTGTGAGGTGTATAGAGTTATCAGTGTGCTGGCAGGGAGGGAGACAGCAGAGAGATGCAGTTGTTTCATCTGCGGTTTCAAACTGCCTCAATCTGCCACTGCTACTACCAGCACTGAGAAGGAAGTTTGATTAGTGTGTCTGTATTGCTCAATGAGAGTGTGTGCTGTATGTCTGTGTATGTGTGCATGCACTTTATTCTGTGAATGTGTGTTGTGTGTGTACATGTGTGTGACTGTGTGTGTTTCTAGATCTTTATGAGTGTCAGTGTGTGTGTGCCGGAACAGTTCTGGCATATTTCCGTATGTGCATCTCCCTGTGTTAGGCTCTGCCAGCTTGGGCTGCAGATGCTCAAATGAGCCTCAATGAGGCTGTGCCTTTGAAGTGGGTGTGTATGCGTTTGTGTGTGTGTGTGTACAGACATTTTCTGCTGTGCCAGTGCACTGTACTAAACTGTGCTCTGCTCTGCAGTCTATCATCAGTCCTCTCCCCCAGTCTCATTTGTAGATAAAGAGCAGTTAGCCAGAGATAACTACTTCATGTGTGTCTATAGAAGCCGGCTCCAGAACACAGTCTCCTGTCTTCTCATAACGTCACAGCAGTTTTTAGCCAGCAGAAGGGCTATATGAAAGATCCCTGTGAGCGCCTGACTTATGGCTGTAATACTCTCTGATGTCTGTTTCTTCCTCTCTCTGTTTCAAACGCTGTGGAATCGCTCTCCCTCTCTCTTTTCCTCTTTCTCTCTCCCTCTCTCCGCTCCTAATTACCGACTGTGACGGCTGGTGCTGCATTAGGGAGGCATGTCTCAGTACAGTATGACTACAGACTACTGTATACTGGATTTGAGATGTTAAACTGAGAAATACAGCTTCTGAGTAGTCATTTTCCACTCAATTAGAGAGTGTAGGGTAGGGAGGGTAACAGGCTGTCTGCTTTCAAGGTTTTTTAGAAAGAGAAGAGAGACGGGAGGGGGGTTTGCGAGCGTGTGCATGCATGTACTGTATATGATGTGTGTGTGCGTGCGTGTGCATGCATGTGGGTGTACAAGAGCACTATTCTCACCATATCACTCTTTAGGGGTGTATCTCACTTTTTACCGTGGCAAACAGTATATAATCCAATGTTTAATGTTTAGAACCATTGCTCTATACTCTACGCCACATTCTGACTTCCCTCATGAACCCCTAGATGATGTGAACATTTACAAATGTGCAATAATGGTATAGATACTGTATGTTCCCTTATAGAGTGTGTTTATAGAACCCTCTGGCATCCCAATGAGAAGAGCTCCTCCCCAGTCTACAACACTGTGGCCTGCATCCTCTGTCCATAAAACAGTCCTCGCAATATGCAAACTTCCACAAAAGAACTACAAAATATTGCAGCTGTAGAGATATCAAGTGCAACATATTTTGGGTGAGTTTTACTTTAAATCTGCATGAACAGTCGCCACCTTCCCACAGTTCTTGTGGCATTCTATGGTGATTGGTGCTGTTTTGTGGACAGACAGTATTGCCCCTGGTCTGTGTATTTACCACATTTACATCAGCATGCACTCTGTGGAGAGTCATCAGTCCTGTATACACACAATATAGAAATAAAAATATGTATATAAATATATATACAGGGCCATGGTCCCCATGGTAACACTGTCCCATCATTATGGGCTGTGGCAGAGAGGGGTGTCTCTATGGAGTTTATCTCTTTCTGTCTCTCCCCATTTGTATGGAGTTCCTTCTCTGTCTCATATGGAAACTCTGGAGGATCAGGAGAGATGAGGGTCGCTGAGTCCAGGTGTGTGTGTGTTCCAGTGGAGGTGTCTTGGCAGGATCTTTAGGGTGGCAGGATCTCCTGTGGATCTCTTGGCGGACGAGAGGGTCTTTGTCTGTCTCTCTGACTGTCCTCTCCTCCCACACAGATGATGTTGATCAGTGCTGCTCTGTCTCTGTCCTCCATGTTGACTGTTGTCTCTCTGTCTCTTTGTCTCCACAGCAACAGGGGGCAGCCACCACGGTGTACTGTGCGGTAGCTCCGGAGCTGGAGGGTCTAGGAGGGATGTACTTCAACAACTGTTTCCGCTGCCTGCCCTCCCCCAAGGCCGAGGACCAGGTCACTGCAGCCAGCCTGTGGGAGCTAAGTGAGCGCCTGGTCTCAGAGAGGCCTATGGGCCTACAGTCCCTCTGATTGGCACGCCCACACTGACTGTCAACAGCCTATCAGGACTGGGGGAGAGAGGAGGGACTAGCCAATCAGGAATTAAGGATGTGGGGATGAAAATGAACATTTGTACATTGAGTGGACTGTAGAAAGCTTCCAAACCATTCAACTGAATCTGTCACTTCACTAAGGGGAGTAAAATACATGTACAAATACACAGGGGTTATTGTGTGTCTCTTTGTGGCAGGGCAGGTAGAGTTCACCAGTTCCTTATCATTCCAGCCAAAGTGGGCCTGTGTTTCTCACTCCAGTGTGCTACCACCTGCAACAGACACTGTGTGTGTGTTCTCTCTGTATCTCCAGTCTCCTCCTGTATATGTATATTTTACATGTCTGACTATGGAGATATGGTGAGTATCATTGTGCTAGTTTAGGGGGATTGAAGGGGGATAGGAGAAATAAGGAGGTATAATTGAATGGCTATATACATATTAGAGCTATGGTTTCATGGCTATATACAGATGTAGTAGCTGTATTCCATATGAGGCCCTATTCAGTTCTACTGTACATTATTTACATTAACACCATTGGGCCTATGTGCTAAAGAGGACTTATTATGTCATCACACGTCATCACTTCTCCCCTCTACAGTGTCTGTCTACAGTTAGACCTTCAACCTACATATTATAACATAGAATACTCTACAAAATGCTATTTACAATGTGGAGGTACTGTATCTTTGTCACGATGTTCAGTCAGAATTTTGTCTGTAGCTACTGGTGATAGAGAAAGAGAGAATCCAGGAGTTTTAGTAGTTGATCAAACATGAACTCAGTATTTTCCTTGGATGTTTAGTTTTGTTGTCATTTGTTTCTGTGAATAATCTCGTCATGAAAGTGTGGGGTGTTGGGTGACGGGTCCATCTGGACTTCTGTACAGGGACTGTTGGTGTGTTTCTGGGTGGTTTGGAGACGTGTGGACGTTGTGCTTTGTGGCATTCTGGTGCCGTGGAGCGATGTTGTTAAGACATCAGCATTCCTCTGTCATGGTTTCTGTAAAGAAAAAGAAGAGAGAGAGGACACAATAAAGACTGTTTCTTATACTATGTGCCTGGTCATTTCAATGCTCACACACACAGCTGGCAGGATCCTATTCAAAGAAATCAAAACAAATGTACCATAGGATGTAAGAGTGCACACTTTGGGGTGAAGGGAGGCAGAATTGGTCTATGAGACTGCTTTATGTGGTCAGTGAGCAGCAGAACACCATTTGACCCGGAACTATTTTCAATGCTTACATATTTTGCATTACTCATCTCATATGTATATACTGTATTATATTCTGTTCTACTGTATCTTAGTCTATGCTGCTCTGACATTGCTCATCCAAATATTTATATATTCTTAATTCCATTCCTTTACTTTAGATTTGTGTGTATTGTTGTGAATTTGTTAGATATTACTTGTTAGCTATTACTGCACTGTTGGAGCTAGAAACACAAGCATTTCACTACACCCTTAATAACATCTGCTAAACACGTGTATGTGACCAATACAATTTTATTCGATTTTAATTTGAACTCAACCCCTCTACCAGGAAACACTGGGCAGGGCCAGGGAGTAATCGACACTTTGACCAACCAATCACACGGCTGACCTGCATTATTCTCATGCCTGGTCGGTCGGCTGAATCGATGCCTGAGAGAGTCCCTCTCACTGTTAAACGAACACTGCTTGGTGCCCCTGCACGATGTTCAACAGGATTCAACACTGTATTATACATACACTCATCTGTTCTGTTGTAATCTGTTTAGCCTACTGTACCCAGACTACAGCTGTCTTGTTACTGTTCTTACACACACACACACACACACACACAGACACAGCGAGGAATTGAGGACAGGGAGATTTAGAGCAATTTATAGAGGTGTCCAGAATGTCTAAGTCCCTAGGATAGAGAAGAAACAACAACACATTTAGACAAATGTCTTTTAAGGCATGTTGGAGTGACCTGAACTCTTCCTACTACCCTGTGGCTGTGTGGGCATGTAACCGGCTGCTACACACTCACTTTCCTAAAGGGAGAGAGGGATGGGGTACAGGGGGAGGAGGTACACCCCGTTATAGGTCCAGCACCCCCTTCTGTGGCCCCTAGGGGCTGTAGTGCTACAGCTGGGCCCCTTACACTTGCCTTCCTCTACTCCCGAACTGGTAAGGAGGAGCAGCAAGCTGAGACTCTTACACCCCTCTCACCTCTTATTTATTATTTATTTATTTTTTTGTCATTTAGCAGACGCTCTTATCCAGAGCGACTTACAGGAGCAATTAGGGTTAAGTGCCTTGCTCAAGGGCACATCGACAGATTTTTCACCTAGTCAGCTCGGGGATTAGAACCAGCAACCTTTCGGTTACTGGCACAACGCTCTTAACCACTACGCTACTCACCCCTCTCCCTACACACACACACACACACACACACACACACACACACACACACACACACACACACACACACACACACACACACACACACACACACACACACACACACACACACACACACACACACACACACACACACACACACACACACACACACACACACACACACACACACACACACACACACACACACACACACACACACACACACACACACACACACACACACACACACACACACACACACACACACACACACACACACACACACACACACACACAGTACTGACAGATTGATACATTTCACTGAGCTCCTTCAAAGGCAAAGTGAGTGAGACATCAACAGCACATAATCCTCCTGCTTTAACCAGTCAATGACACACACACTCAGAGAGATGCCGGGCAGACAACAAACAAACAGGAAACGCAGCATTAAGATGTCCTCTGGGTGTGCATCGCTGCTATGGATCTATGATTGTGTGTGTGTGTGTGTGAGTGCGCACATGTGTTCTGACTGTAGAGTGAGATTGCTGCCTGGCTTTCAAACAAAGTCTTATTGATCAGGCCCTATCGGAATCATCTGATAGTTAATCAATACATAACACTTCCTCCCAATGCTCAGAGAACAGAGGAGAGGAGAACAGAGGAGAGGAGAACAGTGGAGAGGAGGAGAGAGGAGAGGAGAACCGTGAGAACAGAGGAGAGGAGGAGATAAGAACAGGAGAGAGGAGAGGAGAACAGAGGAGAACAAAGGAGAGGAGAACAGAGGAGAGGAGAACAGAGGAGAGGAGGAGAGAGGAGAGGAGAACAGAAGAGAGGAGAACAGAGGAGAGGAGAACAGAGGAGATGAGAACAGGAGAGGAGAACAGAGGAGAGGAGGAGAGAGGAGATGAGAACAGAGGAGAGGAGAACAGAGGAGGAGAGGAGAACAGAAGAGAGGAGAACAGAGGAGAGGAGAACAGAGGAGATGAGAACAGGAGATGAGAACAGTGGAGAGGAGGAGAGAGGAGAGGAGAACCGTGATAACAGAGGAGAGGAGGAGATAAGAACAGGAGAGGGGAGAGGAGAACAGAGGAGAACAGAGGAGAACAAAGGAGAGGAGAACAGAGGAGAGGAGAACAGAGGAGATGAGAACAGAGGAGAGGAGGAGAGAGGAGAGGAGAACAGAAGAGAGGAGAACAGAGGAGAGGAGAACAGAGGAGAGAGGAGAGGAGAACAGAGGAGAGGTGACCTAGTGGGCAAAAACTGGTTGAATCAACGCTGTTTCCATGTCATTTCAACCCCCAAAAATCTGTGAGATGACGTTTAATCAACGTGGAAAACTGATTGGATTTGCAAAAAGTCATCAACGTAAGAGCATTTTGTATTTTTTCACCGACCTTTTAACCTAAATGGTGACATTTCATGTTGACTTAATTTCATGTTGAAAACTCAACCAACTGTAAATCAAAACTAGACGTTGAACTGACGTCTGTGCCCATTGGGGAGCATTCGTCTCTCAGAGGAGGAAGACCTACATTATTTTACCCACTGCTGAGGCCCCTCAAAGTCTCTCTCTCTCTCCTCTCCCTCTCCTCTCTCTCTACCTCTCCCTCTCCTCTACCTCTCCTCTCTCTCTCCCTCGCCTTTCCCTCTCTTCTCTCTCTACCTCTCCCTCCATCCCTATACTTATCTCTCTTTGTGGTGAAAATGATTCATAATTGAAACATGCTTATGTGTGAATTCATCAATGTATCAAATATTATTTTGCCATAAGATTAATTTCCCTTCTCAGTGTATAATTATGGGTTGATTGATTTGAGGATGTCTGTGTTGCTGATATTGGTAGTCTTGATAGCTGGAATGCTGCCATTTGAAGCGGATATATTTAATTATCACAATCAATGTTAAAGCCCTCCATGGACTAGACTAACTCAATACATATCTACTCGGAGGGAGGAAATATACTGTACCTTCTGACTACACCAGCCTATAAACTCTCTCTCTCTCTCTCTCTCTCTCTCTCTCTCTCTCTCTCTCTCTCTCTCTCTCTCTCTCTCTCTCTCTCTCTCTCTCTCTCTCTCTCTCTCTCTCTCTCTCTCTCTCTCTCTCTCTCTCACACACACACACACTCGTTCTCTCTCTCTTTCTCTCTCTATGATGTGATTTAAATGACTGATCAATATTCATTAAGTGCTATTGTAATGAAGTCAATGAAATTGTTGCCAACTAAATACATAGGCTTGCTTTGGTTGAGAAATTCCATTTCACTCATGTAGTGTTTAAAATAGGATAGGATGTCATTTACAACCATGATCCATAATTATCTTAAAATATCAATATGACTCTGTGTTGAATTGTGTAGTTGATTAAACAGTGTTATTAATACTATAATGATGGTATCTGTTTATGTCTTTTACTCCTGCCGTCTGCACCTTTACATTCTGTTGATGTGTACAGAGAGCAACCTCAGTCACTATAGTGTTAGCTGTATGTGTGTGTGCATTGGAGTGGGGTGGGGTGTGGGTGTGTTTGAGATAGAGATCTGGCCCGAAGCCATGTGTGTGTGTGCCAGTGTGCATGCGTGTGTGCACATGTGGCTGCGTTTGTGTGCGTGGTGTATCTATGTGTGTGTGTGGCCATTGCCATTGGTGTTTACTGCAGTGGGACTGTCCCCTGTAGCTGTTTCATATGCTTCTCTATCTGACATGTAAATACATGTGGTGGAACAGCACATCACCAGCTATACCTTCACCAGGCTCAAACTACACACTAACACACACTGTCTGCCAATACAATGTCTCCTCAATGAAATGATCAGTGTTACCATGTAATACCTTTTTGAATCTAGCATAATGCAAAAGAAAGAGAGGAGAGAGCGTGTGTGTGTGTGTGTGTGTGTGTGTGTGTGTGTGTGAGGTTGGTGAGCATATTCTAGAGGAGCCCATATGTTTAGTCCCAGGGTGTTCTGGCACTCCTTGTACAGGCTGCGTCTAACACTGCTATGTGGCAGTGTATTTGAGGCTGGGGTATATTCTAAAGAAATGAACATGTAAACATTCAATATACTGAGACCAAAAAACCCATACCTAAAAATAATTATGAGATGCAAATGATTCGCCTGTAGTTAACGTTCCCTTTGATAACACATAGAAACATTGCAGGTATGTCAAATAAAAAAATTCAGAGAACATTTATTTCCTCAAGCTCCAAGAAAACCAACGTTATTTCCCCCTAGCTATATTGCTGTGTGCTATCCAAAACTTCCTCTGTCTCTTTATATCTGAGGCTGAACATGGCACCTGGGAGGACATCGCTCCTGTAGAAACCCCCTGTGTGTCCTCACTCGACAGTATGACCTTGTAAACCACCAGTTATTCTATTCACCCCTTTGTCTGATAAACAGAGAGAGAGAGAGAGAGAGAGAGAGAGAGAAAGAGAGAGAGAGAGAGAGAAAAAGAGAGAGTGGTGGGATGGGGGAGCGAGAGAGAGACAGAAAAAGAGGGTGGAGGTATAGAACGAGAGATAAAGAGAGCTAGGGAGAAAGAGAGTAGAGGGAGGTGGAGAGAGAAATAACTCCTGCTTGTCACAGCTTTCAAACACAAAGAAAAATGTTCACTTGGGCTGAAGTACAATTATTAGGCCCTGTCTACAGATTCATCTCACTGAAGAGAGTGAGGAAGAGATGGAGTGGGGAGAGAGTAAGAGAGAAGGGAGGGAGAGGGGAGAGAGTAAGAGAGAAGGGAGGGAGAGGGGAGAGAGTAAGAGAGAAGGGAGGGAGAGGGGAGAGAGTAAGCGAGAAGGGAGGGAGAGGGGAGAGAGTAAGAGAGAAGGGAGGGAGAGAGGAGAGAGTAAGAGAGAAGGGAGGGAGAGGGGAGAGAGTAAGCGAGAAGGGAGGGAGAGAGGAGAGAGTAAGAGAGAAGGGAGGGAGAGGGGAGAGAGTAAGAGAGAAGGGAGGGAGAGGGGAGAGAGTAAGAGAGAAGGGAGGGAGAGGGGAGAGAGTAAGAGAGAAGGGAGGGAGAGGGGAGAGAGTAAGAGAGAAGGGAGGGAGAGGCGAAGAAAGAGAAGGTATAGGGAAAAGATATGACTTTGCAAAAAGGTAGAGGAAGACAAACAAAGAATGAGGAAAAGGGGCATTGAGAGGATGGGAAAGATGGCATGAGGGAGAGAAAGGAGAACAAGTAAGTGAAAGTGGAAGGGGAAAGGAAGTGTTTGAGAACAGGACAGAAAGAGAGAGAGTGTATGGGTAGTGGGAGACAGCGGAGAAAGAGAGAGAGTGTATGGGTAGAGTGAGACAGCGGGGAAAGAGAGAGAGTGTATGGGTAGAGGGAGACAGCGGAGAAAGAGAGAGAGTGTATGGGTAGAGGGAGACAGCGGGGAAAGAGAGATAAGTGAGGTAGATGAGGGTGCGAGAGCAAGTGTGTTCAAGAATAAAAAGAGAAAGAGGGAGCGCAGAAGGGAAAGTGTGTGTGTGTGTTAGAAAGCGAGAGGAAGAGGTAGCGGGAGGTAAAATGAAATAAGAGGATTTGTAGGGGTCTGTGGTCAGTGGCAGTAATAAAGTCTGCTAATCTGGAGGAGTACGCTTGGCTGCTCACACACTCTCTCTCCTACACTCCACATTACCAGCGGGCCAAGCCAAGGTCACACACACAAACACACATACACACAAACACCCACCCACACACACGCACACTCTCTCACACACACACACACACACAGTGAGTGAGACAAGCACAGGTCAAATGGGGGGAGCTAACACACTTACGTTTTGTATGTGTGTGTCCCCTTTAGGTGATATATATCAAAGGAAATCAAGGGGTTAAGGTTTATATTTATTCCTTTACTACTGTACCTTGTCCATATAAACTATTCTCTACTACTTTATTTTCTCTTACAGTATCAGTATTTACCCCTTCTCCTACACTATCAGTATTTACCCCTTCTCCTACAGTATCAGTATTTACCCCTTCTCCTACAGTATCAGTATTTACCCCTTCTCCTACATTAACCCTTCTCCTACAGTATCAGTATTTCCCCCTCTCCTACAGTATTAGTATTTACCCCTTCTCCTACAGTATCAGTACTTTACCCCTTCTCCTACATTAACCCTTCTCCTACAGTATCAGTATTTACCCCTTCTCCTACATTAACCCTTCTCCTACAGTATCAGTACTTTACCTCTTCTCCTACATTAACCCTTCTCCTACAGTATCAGTATTTCCCCCTCTCCTACAGTATCAGTATTTACCCCTTCTCCTACATTAACCCTTCTCCTACAGTATCAGTATTTCCCCCTCTCCTACAGTATCAGTATTTACCCCTTCTCCTACATTAACCCCTCTCCTACAGTATCAGTACTTTACCCCTTCTCCTACATTAACCCTTCTCCTACAGTATCAGTATTTACCCCTTCTCCTACAGTATCAGTATTTACCCCTTCTCCTACATTAACCCTTCTCCTACAGTATCAGTACTTTACCTCTTCTCCTACATTAACCCTTCTCCTACAGTATCAGTATTTACCCCTTCTCCTACAGTATCAGTATTTACCCCTTCTCCTACAGTATCAGTATTTACCCCTTCTCCTACAGTATCAGTACTTTACCCCTTCTCCTGCAGTATCAGTATTTACCCCTTCTCCTACAGTATCAGTATTTACCCCTTCTCCTACAGTATCAGTATTTACCCCTTCTCCTACAGTATCAGTATTTACCCCTTCTCCTACAGTATCAGTATTTACCCCTTCTCCTACAGTATCAGTATTTACCCCTTCTCCTACAGTATCAGTATTTACCCCTTCTCCTACAGTATCAGTACTTTACCCCTTCTCCTACACTATCAGTATTTACCCCTTCTTCTACAGTATCAATATTTACCCCTTCTCCTACATTAACCCTTCTCCTACAGTATCAGTATTTACCCCTTCTCCTACAGTATCAGTATTTACCCCTTCTCCTACATTAACCCTTCTTCTACAGTATCAGTATTTACCTCTTCTCCTACATTAACCCTTCTCCTACAGTATCAGTATTTACCCCTTCTCCTACAGTATCAGTATTTACCACTTCTCCTACATTAACCCTTCTTCTACAGTATCAGTATTTACCTCTTCTCCTACATTAACCCTTCTCCTACAGTATCAGTATTTACCCCTTCTCCTACCGTATCAGTATTTACCCCTTCTCCTACATTAACCCTTCTCCTACAGTATCAGTATTTACCCCTTCTCCTACAGTATCAGTATTTACCCCTTCTCCTACAGTATCAGTATTTACCCCTTCTCCTACAGTATCAGTAATTACCCCTTCTTCTACAGTATCAGTACTTTACCCCTTCTCCTACAGTATCAGTACTTTACCCCTTCTCCTGCAGTATCAGTATTTACCCCTTCACCTACAGTATCAGTATTTACCCCTTCTCCTACAGTATCAGTATTTACCCCTTCTCCTACAGTATCAGTATTTACCCCTTCTCCTACAGTATCAGTACTTTACCCCTTCTCCTACAGTATCAGTACTTTACCCCTTCTCCTACACTATCAGTATTTACCCCTTCTTCTACAGTATCAGTATTTACCCCTTCTCCTACATTAACCCTTCTCCTACAGTATCAGTATTTACCCCTTCTCCTACAGTATCAGTATTTACCCCTTCTCCTACATTAACCCTTCTTCTACAGTATCAGTATTTACCTCTTCTCCTACATTAACCCTTCTCCTACAGTATCAGTATTTACCCCTTCTCCTACCGTATCAGTATTTACCCCTTCTCCTACATTAACCCTTCTCCTACAGTATCTGTATTTACCCCTTCTCCTACAGTATCAGTATTTACCCCTTCTCCTACAGTATCAGTATTTACCCCTTCTCCTACAGTATCAGTACTTTACCCCTTCTCCTGCAGTATCAGTATTTACCCCTTCTCCTACAGTATCAGTAATTACCCCTTCTTCTACAGTATCAGTACTTTACCCCTTCTCCTACAGTATAAGTATTTACCCCTTCCCCTACATTAACCCTTCTCCTACAGTATCAGTATTTACCCCTTCTCCTACAGTATCAGAATTGACCCCTTCTCCTACAGTATCAGAATTGACCCCTTCTCCCACAGTATCAGTATTTACCCCTTCTCCTACATTAACCCTTCTCCTACAGTATCAGTACTTTACCCCTTCTCCTACAGTATCAACACTTTACCTCTTCTCCTACATTACCCCTTCTCCTACAGCATCAGTACTTTACTCCTTCTCCTACATTAACCCTTCTCCTACAGTATCAGTATTTACCCCTTCTCCTACAGTATCAGTATTTACCCCTTCTCCTACAGTATCAGTATTTACCCCTTCTCCTACAGTATCAGTACTTTACCCCTTCTCCTGCAGTATCAGTATTTACCCCTTCTCCTACAGTATCAGTATTTACCCCTTCTCCTACAGTATCAGTATTTACCCCTTCTCCTACAGTATCAGTATTTACCCCTTCTCCTACAGTATCAGTATTTACCCCTTCTCCTACAGTATCAGTACTTTACCCCTTCTCCTACACTATCAGTATTTACCCCTTCTTCTACAGTATCAATATTTACCCCTTCTCCTACATTAACCCTTCTCCTACAGTATCAGTATTTACCCCTTCTCCTACAGTATCAGTATTTACACCTTCTCCTACAGTATCAGTATTTACCCCTTCTCCTACATTAACCCTTCTTCTACAGTATCAGTATTTACCTCTTCTCCTACATTAACCCTTCTCCTACAGTATCAGTATTTACCCCTTCTCCTACAGTATCAGTATTTACCACTTCTCCTACATTAACCCTTCTTCTACAGTATCAGTATTTACCTCTTCTCCTACATTAACCCTTCTCCTACAGTATCAGTATTTACCCCTTCTCCTACCGTATCAGTATTTACCCCTTCTCCTACATTAACCCTTCTCCTACAGTATCAGTATTTACCCCTTCTCCTACAGTATCAGTATTTACCCCTTCTCCTACAGTATCAGTATTTACCCCTTCTCCTACAGTATCAGTAATTACCCCTTCTTCTACAGTATCAGTACTTTACCCCTTCTCCTACAGTATCAGTACTTTACCCCTTCTCCTGCAGTATCAGTATTTACCCCTTCACCTACAGTATCAGTATTTACCCCTTCTCCTACAGTATCAGTATTTACCCCTTCTCCTACAGTATCAGTATTTACCCCTTCTCCTACAGTATCAGTACTTTACCCCTTCTCCTACAGTATCAGTACTTTACCCCTTCTCCTACACTATCAGTATTTACCCCTTCTTCTACAGTATCAGTATTTACCCCTTCTCCTACATTAACCCTTCTCCTACAGTATCAGTATTTACCCCTTCTCCTACAGTATCAGTATTTACCCCTTCTCCTACATTAACCCTTCTTCTACAGTATCAGTATTTACCTCTTCTCCTACATTAACCCTTCTCCTACAGTATCAGTATTTACCCCTTCTCCTACCGTATCAGTATTTACCCCTTCTCCTACATTAACCCTTCTCCTACAGTATCTGTATTTACCCCTTCTCCTACAGTATCAGTATTTACCCCTTCTCCTACAGTATCAGTATTTACCCCTTCTCCTACAGTATCAGTACTTTACCCCTTCTCCTGCAGTATCAGTATTTACCCCTTCTCCTACAGTATCAGTAATTACCCCTTCTTCTACAGTATCAGTACTTTACCCCTTTTCCTACAGTATCAGTATTTACCCCTTCCCCTACATTAACCCTTCTCCTACAGTATCAGTATTTACCCCTTCTCCTACAGTATCAGAATTGACCCCTCTCCTACAGTATCAGAATTGACCCCTTCTCCCACAGTATCAGTATTTACCCCTTCTCCTACATTAACCCTTCTCCTACAGTATCAGTACTTTACCCCTTCTCCTACAGTATCAACACTTTACCTCTTCTCCTACATTACCCCTTCTCCTACAGCATCAGTACTTTACTCCTTCTCCTACATTAACCCTTCTCCTACAGTATCAGTACTTTACCCCTTATCCTACAGTATCAACACTTTACCTCTTATCCTACATTACCCCTTCTCCTACAGCATCAGTACTTTACCCCTTCTCCTACATTAACCCTTCTCCTACAGTATCAGTATTTACCCCTTCTCCTACAGTATCAGTATTTACCCCTTCTCCTACATTAACCCTTCTCCTACAGTATCAGTACTTTACCCCTTCTCCTACATTAACCCTTCTCCTACAGTATCAGTATTTACCCCTTCTCCTACATTAACCCTTCTCCTACAGTATCAGTACTTTACCCCTTCTCCTACATTAACCCTTCTCCTACAGCATCAGTACTTTACCCCTTCTCCTACAGTATCAGTATTTACCCCTTCTCCTACAGTATCAGTATTTACCCCTTCTCCTACAGTATCAGTACTTTACCCCTTCTCCTGCAGTATCAGTATTTACCCCTTCTCCTACAGTATCAGTAATTACCCCTTCTTCTACAGTATCAGTACTTTACCCCTTCTCCTACAGTATCAGTATTTACCCCTTCTCCTACAGTATCAGTACTTTACCCCTTCTCCTGCAGTATCAGTATTTACCCCTTCTCCTACAGTATCAGTAATTACCCCTTCTTCTACAGTATCAGTACTTTACCCCTTCTCCTACCGTATCAGTATTTACCCCTTCTCCTACATTAACCCTTCTCCTACAGTATCTGTATTTACCCCTTCTCCTACAGTATCAGTATTTACCCCTTCTCCTACAGTATCAGTATTTACCCCTTCTCCTACAGTATCAGTACTTTACCCCTTCTCCTGCAGTATCAGTATTTACCCCTTCTCCTACAGTATCAGTAATTAC
>NW_028166692.1:27500-42500 GCF_964263955.1 Coregonus lavaretus
CGTGTATGTGTTAGAGATAAAGCTTTGGTGTCTGGTAGCCCTGATTTTGGTTTTTCGAAGCCTTTATTTTCAGTTGGGTAAACAGATAGATTTGAGTGGGGTAAACTGATAAATCCCTCTTGATTCAGAGCAATTGATCTATGGTTACTTTGGACGGAACATTTGGATCAATACAAAAGAGAGGATTGAGAGGATCAACCCAATAGTAGCCTAAACCCTAACCCTAAATCTACCCTAACAATAACACTAGCTTCATGTCCACATCCCGGTTCAACGCTAAGAAGTAGGTTCTCATTCAATGTAAAGGTTAGCTGTCAATGTTTATATGGAAAGAATTTAATAATAATAATTTACTAAATTGAAGTCCCACTCAATGTCTAGCTCCTCTCATGATGTCCTCAGGCACTCACACACTTGCTTTGATCAGGTCTAGGACTCTCCATGTGCACCATGAAAGACAAACTGCAGATGCTAAACTACTTCAGAAAGTATAATCACATTATGATTACAGAAAACAGTACATTTGGTATCCAGCAGTGTGTGAAGCTCCCTCTTGTCTAACTCTGTACTCTCCCGTTACTACTGTGTGTTTGATCACATAACAACAGTAGACAATGGACCTAATAGAGTTACTGGCAGGAGACCACAACCTGTGTGTAAAGAAGACTAATGGAGCTAGAAGCTAGTAAATTAGCCAGCAATATAATATCATAACAGAGTCTAAATGTGTGTATGCACAGGTTGTGATTTATATTGTGTGTGTTTCCCAGTAAGAATAATAATAAGCATTCTGAAGGAGAACGTATCAATTAATAACTAAGGTGAGAGAGCACGCTAAAGGGAAGAGAGGCAGAGGATATATAAGAGTGTGGGAGAAAGAGAGAGGGAGGGAGAGAAAGAGAGCTGTGTAAGAACAGTCTACAGTACATGATGTAACAAATAGTTACCACAGAATACTGCTGTTTTAGTGCCTCTTCTATAAATGGCTCTTGTTTGGGTGAACTTGTTTTACAGTAATAGAAACAAAACCAAAAATACTACAAACAAATAGAATAAAGTGAGATATTTACCACAGTGATTTCCCTGTAAACGAGTCGATAAGCTCTTTTCCCCCTCGGAGAATGTGTGTGTGTGTCACTTGTTTATTTACATAGTGAGATTTTACACTGTGACTGTCCCTACAGCAATTCTTCATCTCACAATGAGAACCAATTCCTGGGTGTGTTGTGTGTGTGTGTGTGTGTGTGTATGTATGTGTGTGTGTGTGTGTGTGTGTGTGTGTGTGTGTGTGTGTGTGTGTGTGTGTGTGTGTGTGTGTGTGTGTCTGCGTGCGCTCCGGACAGCCTCTCTATCTCTCCATCTCTCACCCTTAGTAGTCAGTTTATCCACAGAGCTTAAGGATGACCTAGGGCTCTATTTAATCTGTATTGCGGAAATTCAACTTTACAGCGTGATTGAAATTTAAAGGCAATGTTCCTGCGTTAGTGGAGACAGCATTCTCGGTAAATGCTGCATATGTCGGCTCAATCGGAAATTACCTTTACATTTCTATAGCACAATCTGTAACGCTTCAGCGATACAGATTGAATAGTACCCCTAGACTTCTGGTGGTACTGTGTACCTGGGGGGACCAGGGAAGAGATTCCTGCCACAGATCTCAAGTATGACAATGTTGACTACCCTCTTCTCACTGTGTGAGTGCACATGTGTATGCATGTACGTGTGTGACCATCCCTTACACAGGGCGTAATGAAGGGAATCATTTAAGGTCCCTCCGCAGATCAAGGTTGTCAAAGCCTGCTGGGAGAACCACATAGTGAGACCCATAAAGACCAGACCAGAGTCTTAGAGTGTTATAGTGAGAAAGCAGAAGGGGTGATTAAAGAAGACAGTACTCCCTCCCTCCCTCCCTCCCTTTCTCTCTATTTCTCTCTCCTCATCTGATTGGTGCATAAATCATGCCGACATCAGTGCTGCGGGAAGTTGGGCCGCACCTGCACACATATGCGTGCCATGCACACACACACAGACACACATCACAGGAGGCTGCTGAGGGGAAGACGGCTCATAATAATAGAAACCATGTGTTTGATGTATTTGATACCATTCCACTCTTGTGCTCCAGCCATTACCACTAGCCCGTCCTCCCCAATTAAGGTGCCACCTACCTCCTGTGACACACACACATACAGGGACCCCTCTCTGCTCTGCGATGATGATGAGCGTGAGGACATAGGATAACAGATCCCCTTTTATCATTCCCTGACTCTCCCTGACATTTAAAAACCTATTAACATCACTGAGACTCAGAGCTGTGCGCGCTCCATAGGGGAGACACACACGAGCGCTAAACGTTTACTTGCAGTATTAGAGATAATGAAGTGAAGCAAGAGTGTGTGTGTGTGTATGTGTGTGTGTGTGACAGGTCTCGCTGATAACCTGAGCCCAGATTGCACAGACAGTGGAGTAAATCAATCTTTAATAAGGCCTTCTCATCTGCTCTAGACTAGTAGGAATAAAGAGACAGAGACAGAGAGCATCACTGCTGTTTAGAGGGTACAGCAGACAGCTATAACCCTCACCCAAAGCCTTAGAGCCAGGACTCCTTTTACTTTTATTTATTCAGCGCCACACTTGCCCCTCAGCTCTTGCCGTCATTGTAAATAAGAATTTGTTCTTAATTGACTTGCCTGGTTAAATAAAGATCGGTGTCCCGTATACGGGATGGTTGAGCTAATGTGCGCTAATGTGATTAGCATGACTGTTATAAGTAACAGCAAACTTTCCAGGACATAGACATGTCTTATATGGGCAGAAAGCTTAAATTCTTGTTAATCTAACTGCACTGTCCAATTTACAGTAGCTATTACAGTGAAAAAATACCATGCTATTGTTTGAGGAGTGCACAACAACAAAAAACTTAGCATGGCAACTGGTTTGATACATTCACCTCTGAAGGTAAATAATGTACTTACATTCAGTAATCTTGCTCTGATTTGTCATCCTAAGGGTCCCAGAGATAAAATGTAACATAGTTTTGTTTGATAAAATCAATTTTTATATTCAAATGTAGGAAATGGGTTCTACAGTTTGAACCCCTGCTGTCTCTGGCTCCACACCCACCCCGCCTGGCCATCTAGATGTGTGAAAGTTAGTGTATAAGCTAATGATCCATCATGTATGACATTCCTGAGAGTGTGTAAACATACATTTTCTATTACCATATCATTTTTGTATGTTCTCCATAGTTATGTACTTGAAAATGTATAAATTGATCAATTCGGCACATTTGGGTAGACTTGATACAAAATAGTCCAGTATTGCAATGCTTCACTGGATCAATCTGAAACTTTGCAAACACACTGCCTCCATCTAGTGGCCAAAATCTAAATAGCGCCTAAACTGCAATATTATATTTTGGCCTTTCTCTTGCATTTCAAAGATGATAAAAAAAATAGAAAACACATGTTTTTTTGTTTGTATTTACCAGATCTAATGTGTTATATTCTCCTACATTAATTTCACATTTCCACAAACTTCAAAGTGTTCCTTTCAAATGGTATCAATAATATGCATGTCCTTGCTTCAGGTCCTGAGCTACAGGCAGTTAGATTTGGGTATGTCATTTTAGGCGAAAATTGAAAAAATGGGTCCGATCCTTAAGAGGTTAAATAACTAAATAAATCAAAGCACCTGCTAGTCTCACCTCAAAAACCCACTGAGAATAACTATTTACAGTATATTACTCTATTAACTATTACTATGTGTCTATAAGGAATATAATACTAACTGAAGGGGTTATTGTGAGCCTCTGGTGACAGATTAAAGTGTTCAGTGTGATGCTATAAACAGTAAGTGGCTGTTGTAAAGGATTGAGTGCTGCTGTGTGTGATAATTGTGCAACCAGCCCACTCATAGACATGTCTGAACTGTAAACAAGCACTACTTACTATTTACAGCTAGCTGGTCTGGCCACTGGATTAATTGATGTTCCATTATTGTAAAGCCTATTGTACAGTGTGATGAAGGAGGTACTGTAATCACATAAAACAGAGGCTGCGGGTGTATGGGCAACACTGCTAATGTATATAATAGACGTACATTGACACAAAAAGCTATGTGAAATATAGTCTGCACTGTTCATTAACAGATATATGTAGATGGACTGGAGAAGCAGCACATGATGTAGTAATGTATCTAAAACATGTTATTGCTGTAAGGATTCATTCATTCTTGCAAAATAATAAAAGCTTATTGCAAATACAGTCCACTCCTGTGTGTGTGTATGTGTGGGTGTGTGTGTGAGTGTGATCAGAGATTGAGAGTTTGGAGTTTAAGACTTTGGGGAAACTCAGGCTTGGCCAGTGGTTTAGAACTAAAGCAGGGTTATGTTGGGTTGATAGGGATGGGAGAGAGTGAGAAGGAGCAATATAAACAATGAACTCTAAAACCTCTAAAGTCCATTCCCTTAGTGCATGAGTGAAGATATGGCTCTGTCAAAGTTTCATTTTTAATACTGAGGGCCCAAAACACAGACACTGATACTGACTATTGTCAATTTGAGTTTGTTTTGGATTAATTCACAAATCATTTATCTCACTAGTGTTGTTTATGTTAATATTGATGTGCTGAGTTTGTTTGTCTAAAACCAAATATTAACTTTATTTTCCTAGAATATTGTATGATTTCTTTTTCCTGAGGATTGTAACATGTTGTTCTCTCTGATATTCCAGACCCAAGGTATTTAACTCTCTCTCTCTCTCTCTCTCTCTCTCTCTCTCTCTCTCTCTCTCTCTCTCTCTCTCTCTCTCTCTCTCTCTCTCTCTCTCTCTCTCTCTCTCTCTCTCTCTCTCTCTCTCTCTCTCTCTCTCTCTCTCTCTCTCTCTCTCTCTCTCTCTCTCTCTCTCTCTCTCTCTCTCTCTCTCTCTCTCTCTCTCTCTCTCTCTCTCTCTCTCTCTCTCTCTCTCTCTCTCTCTCTCTCTCTCTCTCTCTCTCTCTCTCTCTCTCTCTCATCCAGTCCAGTCCAGTCCAGTCCAGTCCAGAATCACTATGGGGACGACAGTTCAGATGGTAACACGTCACACATCTCCCAATGAGATAGACTGTGGGCCAGTGCTTTAGGACTAAAGGAGACTTAGACAACGTCTGCTGCAGGAGGTGACAGACCTACACAGCATAGCCAGATAAAACCGTTCAGCTCTACTATCACTACTAATGTCTGTCTCTCACCTCCAACATTAGAGCTTGTCTAACACTATCACCTTTACCACTAGAGCATAGCAGTACAGTGTGTATATTATATATGCACAGGTGACTACCTACTGCTTTCTCACCTCTTATCTTATCTCCTTCAACAGACCCCAACTCACTGACACCCTATCTGGGGTTCATACTGAGCTGGAGAGAGAACTAGAAGAGTACATGTCATGTGTTTAAAGATATGAATAAGAAGTAGGTAATATGAAAGTTGGAGATATGAGGGTCAATGTAAATGAATGTTGTATCAATATTATTTTGGAGCCTATCTAAGGAAGAAACACATTAGGCATGCTGGAAATGTAATAGATAGAGTATTTGGCATGGCAGCGGTGTTATACAGGTAGCAATGGTAATTAGATCGAAATCAGTTACAGTATTCTCATCAACTCAAGGGTAAAATTGAGGTGTAGATATTGGGAGGACGAACAGTGGATGGCAGCATTTTAAAACACATTTCCTGCATTTCTACACAGTTTGACATTACTTATTATGACTCCCTTGAGGGGTATTTTGAGGGGTATATGGAGGGGTATTTTGAAAACACAGTATAAGTGGAAGGATAACCTTTTTTTTAAGGAAAACAGATTGGTTTTAGGAAAACAGCTAACTTCCTGCATTTGAACACATTTTACCATGGGGCAGAGAGAAAGATTTGCTGTTTTATAGCTCATCTCATGCTATTCTTCACATTTTGCCATGAAGATGAGAGAACATTTGTCAGTTTTAAAGCTAATTTCGTGTTACTCTACACATTTGTGACCCGTTTCAAGAAGCTAGGCGTATGTTGCACGTCACTACTTCACAGGAGAGGCATTTGAACGTTCTTTTTATTTTTTATTTTATCAAAATGCGTTTTTTGGCATGTGCCTTAATAACAATTTCAATGCCATCTGTAAATACAAATAATTGTTTTCAAATAAGAGCCTAGTTGGTTTTGCCACGGAAAAATACAGGAACCTTCCCGCTAGCCATGTTTGGCTGAGATAATGGATGGGCTGGACATGCCGAAAGATTAGTTCAGATTGGTCTGTCAGGTAGCATGCTTCTGTCTATAACATGAACTGCTCAGTATGTGTAGATAATCCTTTCTTCCGCAGTAAAAAAAAAAAGATATCATGAAGAACTGAAAAAGTGTTGCTACTGCTCTCAACATTGCTGCCCTGAATTTAACCGGCATTATCGACAAAGATCAGTGGGAAGAAGTTGTGATGGACTACTTTCTGGAGGACGATCGTGCCATGCTGACTCTCTCTGACTCTGAAAATGAATCAGACGATGTGGAAATCCCTGATTTATGTAAAAACATGTTAACTGAACCAGACATTGTAGAGTCTTCTGATGACAGTGAGGGGAAGAAACAGCAATCAACAGTGTTGTTGTCACGGAAGAAGTTGACCGAAATCAGTGGAATGCCCGGTGGAAGCAGAGACCTGATTGCCAAATGAGGAGAGAGTCGAAAAGAGAACACAGAAGGCTGTTGTATAAAATACCTTTCTCCGGATTACATCTTCAAACTAAGGGCATCCATGACAGAGGGGGAGAAGCGTTCATCCATGTATACGGATGTCACAAGTGTAGAGAGGAGTAGGAAGGAGGCAGTCGCAGGTTTAGAACTACTGAAATTATTAAAGCACCATAGCTTAAAGCGGGATGAAACCCACAGTGCAAAATATAAAGTACTCAGGAAATAGTAGGAGAGATTCCTCTCAGGAAAACAAGCAACATATACAATGACCAACAAAGACAAATGGCAGAGGGAGTATATATACTGTGATAGAGTGGGGTTTGGAACCAGGTGTGTGTAATGATGACGAGACAAGTCCGGGGTTGATGAGTGAAGGGCGTTTGCCAGCAGTAAGTTTGGCAGAAGCTAGAAGGCCGGCGACGCTGAACGCCTGAGCGGCACAGGAGGGGGAGCCAAAGCGAAGGCTGGTGTGACAACGGAGAAGAGTCTAGCTACATTTTCAGATGTTAGACGTTTCAAATTTTGTCAGAAATTTGTTTTCATTGCAAGTTAAAGCTAACTGTTAGCTAGCTAGCTAGCATTAGCTTGCTGGCTCGCTAGCTAACGTTACATGTATGATCGGTGCAGTAATAGTATTAATATCTCAGAAAGCCATTTGCATTGCTAGTTATAGCCTAATGTTAGCTAGCTAGCTAACATTGAACCTAGTTGGTTAGTTTTAGCTACCTGCAGATTCATGCATTGTGCATGGTAGTTGGGATTATGGTTCATTGTTTAGCCAGCTAGCTACATGTCTAAACAAAAGACTCCACTATGCAAGTAACCATTTCACTGTACCGTTTACATCTTCTGTATCCTGTGCATGTGACAAATAAACATAGATTCTATTTGATATAGTGTGTGTTTACCAGGTAATTTTAAGAACAACATGACCTGCACCAAAGTCTGGTTAGGATATAGGCCAAGGACTAGATAAAGTGTATTTTTACTTCTACTTTTTGCTACTACTTTCACCACTTTTAGTCTTGATATCTTTGATTGTTTACTACACTACCTTATTCACTCTGTTTAGCACATGGCCTCACATGTGAATCCTTAAAGAGATGGGTGGGGCTTAAAAGGGTGTGAATTATGCTGAATGGGTGTAGACAAAGAAGAGCTCTCCAGTAGGTGTACCAAAACATTCAAAGCCCATTTTCAAGTTTATCAACGTTCAAAGCAGAATTACTTTCCCATTGTTCCTCAACTGCAGTGTATGATGTACAATTTTCTAGAGTCTATACTTTTATCCAATGTAAAAAACACAATTTCAAATGTTGCTACATTGGACGGAATCCAGGTGGTGGGTCACATTTTGCCATGAGGCTGAGAGAAAATGTTGCAGTTTTAATGTAAATGTCAGTGAAAATCTCACTTTTAAAAGTCAATATTCTGTTAACTCATACCCAAATAATGTTGTCGACTCATCCTATACTCGTTTTTGTGGCCAAAACATTAATTGGAGAAAAAAAACATTTGAAACCCCCCATCTAATACTTACAAAAATGCTTGCAATTTCCTCATAGAGGATGATGTCATCCTCCTGAGGAGGATGAGCTGGCCAATCAGCTGTCTACTGAATATTTTTTATGACCGGTATATGCCCACACCATTCTGTTGTTGGGGTACACCAAAACCATTGCAACACAGAAAAGCTGCTTTTTAACTTACTTAATTACAAAAATGGAAGGAAAACTTTTTCACTCATATTGTAATTAATTATAGGTCATATTTCATAGAAATCTGGAAACACTGGACAGTTACTTTAAAGGTTGACTTGGGCAAAACGAACAGCTTTAAACTGTATAACTGATCAATGCACCATCATACCAGGTCATTTAATGCTTAAAAACAAAACAAAAATGATGAATAAGATATTTGGCTACAGAAGTGCCATTTCATGTTATCTCTACAGCTTCTGTCCAAAAACAATTCCTTTGAAATGATGTCAACACATACTGGAGGAGTTTCTGGCTAGCTACAAGTGGCTAGCTTAGTTAACGAACTAGCTATGTTGGCCGCGGCGTGCATGACCAGAATGACACATCGATGAACCACCAAAGGCACACCCCATTTCTGTTCGAAAATTGCAAAAGAGGAGGAGTTGGACAATTTTTCGTGCCCAAGGTCAACCCCCGACCTGCAGGGGGCCCCCAATGTTTTATTTTAATTTAATTTTACATAAATTATTGGGGGGCGGACGAATCGACCTCTTCTGAATATTGGGGGGGGACATGTCTCCCCATCCCCCGTGGCAATTTCATCCATGCATCAACTCAGTATTAATATTAGTTCAGGTATTTGTATGGCAGTACAGTGTCTATATATGAGTGGTTTAAATACATCACATAGATCAGCGATATTTTTTATAACTGTATTTGAATGGCAGTGATGACCTGTCTGAGCGTGGTCGTTCTCATTATTGGGCTGTGTGAGGCGGCCACTAAGCCATCTGACCTCCTGCCTCATTTGCATGTGCGGAGACATGCCTTGACCTTTAGTAACCTTTGTCAGCTAATTAAGAAACATAACAAAAATAAACCTGACAACACAGATACAAACACACACACACGCGCGCACGCACGAGCTTCTGTCTCGTAATTCTCCAAGACACTCCTGTTACAGAACAAGCCTCTCTTAATCATGAGCTGAGCTGTGCTGTTGATCTCTCTCCGCTGGAATAAGAACATTAAATCACTCTCTTCTGTTCTCTCCTCTCCTCTGCTGCTTTAAGTGTAATAGTTATCTTGTTCTTCTCTGCCTCCCACTGAGAGCTCATCACACGTTCCTATCCCCCTTAGGCTAGTGAGAGACGCCATATGTGTGTGCGTTTGTATGTGTCGCTCTATAGAACACACACAAGTATCACACCATCCCTGTGTTCATTGTGAAATAGATCATCTGAATTGTAATCTGCAGAGTTAACAGATTATCATCTGACAAACACCATGGTTTGGTGGAGTGTGTCAAAATCAACCCACTCCTACAGGCACGATAGAAACACACCAGAGGAGGCTGGTGGGAGATGCTATAGGAGGACGGGCTCATTGTAATGGCTGGAATGGAATAAATGGAACGGTATCAAACACAGCAAACATATAGAACCCCCCCCCCCCCACACACACACACACACACACACACACAGCTATGTTTTACTATACTTGTGAGGACTTTTTGGGGACCAACAACTGATTCCCATTCAAAATCCTATTTTCCCTAAACCTAACACTAAACATAACCCTAACCTTAACCTTAACCTTAACCCTAACCTTAACCGCTAACACTAACCCGAAACCTAACCCTAACTCCTAACCCTAAACCTAACCACTAAACCTAAAATAGCCTTTTTACAGTTGAGGACCGGCAAAATGTCCTCACTTCTCTGAATTTTTGTTGGTTTACTATTCTTGTGAGGACATTTCATCCTCACAAGTATAGTAAAATGTGTCCGCACGCACGCACGCACGCACACACACTAAACCTAACCCTAACCCTAACCCTTAACCTAACCCTTACCTTAATTCTAACCTTAACCCCAAACCCCTAACCTAAACCTAACCTAACCTAAGCCTAACTCCTAACCCTAAACCTAACTCCTAACCCTAATTGTTACCGTAACCCTAATTGTAACCCTAACCCTAAACCTAAAACCTAAGCCTAAAATAACCTTTTTCCTCGTGGTTATCGGCGAAATGTCCCCACTTGTCTGAATTTTCCTTGTTTTACTATCCTTGTGGGGACCAGAAGTCAAACAAAATCAAACACACACACACACTCTCACACACCTCACACCGACAACATTTGAGACACTTTACAAAATATAGCATACACACAGTTTCTCCATCACTGAACACATACGTTCTAGCAAAATATTGTTTATCCTACTTTCTCAAATTCTTCAACGGTCCTTGACAATTTCCCTGACAGAGAGAGAGACACTGAATAAAAGAGATTGAATGAGAGGTTGAGAAGTAGGACTGAGAAGAGTGACAGATCGACAGACAACAGTGACCTTCTGGTGCCTCAGTATCAGCCTTTCTCTGTCCCACTGACAGGTCTGTAACACTGGTGAACACAATCTGAACCATCCAGAGACTGGGAACGCAGCTCGGTGTACCACAGCACACAGAGTGTCACGATCGTCGTAATAAGTCGACCAAGGCGCAGCGTGATATGCGTACATCTTTTAATTAGTACTTTACCAACACGATACAACAACAAAACAACAAAACGAAACGTGAAGTCCTCGGTCATAAAACACAAACCTACACGGAACAAGATCCCACAAATGACAAGTGCAAAACAGGCTGCCTAAGTATGGTTCCCAATCAGAGACAACAAGCCACAGCTGCCTCTGATTGGGAACCACCCCGGCCAACATAGAAACACATGAACTAGAAACTAACAAAGAAAATTCAACATAGACAATCCACACCCTGGCTCAACATATAAGAGTCCCCAGAGCCAGGGCGTGACAGTACCCCCCCCCCCAAAGGCGCGGACTGCGACCGCGCCAACTAAACCCAACAGGGGAGGGGCCGGGTGGGCATTCCGCCTCGGAGGCGGATCCGGCTCCGGGCGTGACCACCACTCTCTAGCTACCCCCCCGTAGCGCCCCTGGTCTGGTCTGGCCCCGCTGGCTGGAGCTGGACTGGACATCGGTGGAGCGGATTGCTTAGGCTCCGGTGTGGAGCAGCTGACCGGTACCTGACCAGGCACCGGTGGAACAGGCACGGGCTGTGCCGGACTGACGACGCGCACACTGGCTTGGTGCGGGGAGCAGGAACAGGCCGGACCGGGCTGACGACGCGCACCACTGGCTTGGTGCGGGGAGCAGGAACAGGCCGGACCTGGCTGACGACGCGCACCACTGGCTTGGTGCGGGGAGCAGGAACAGGCCGGACCGGGCTGACGACGCGCACCACAGGCTTGGTGCGGGGAGCAGGAACAGGCCGGGCCGGGCTGGCGACGCGCACCACAGGCTTGGTGCGAGGGGCAGGAACAGGCCGGGCCGGGCTGGCGATGCGCACCACAGGCTTGGTGCGAGGGGCAGGAACAGGCCGGGCCGGGCTGGCGACGCGCACCACAGGCTTGGTGCGAGGGGCAGGAACAGGCCGGGCCGGGCTGGCGACGCGTACCACAGGCTTGGTGCGAGGGGCAGGAACAGGCCGGACCGGGCTGGCGACGCGCACCACTGGCTTGGGGCGAGGGGCAGGAACAGGCCGGGCCGGGCTGGCGACGCGCACCACAGCCTTGGTGCGAGGGGCAGGAACAGGCCGGACCGGGCTGTGGAGACGGACTGGAGGTCTGGAGCGAAGAGCTGACACAACCCGTCCTGGCTGAATGCCTATTTTTACACACTCTGTGTGAGGCATCAGCACAGGACGTACAGGGCTGTGCACTCGTACTGGCACTACAGCACGTGGCACTGGCGCAGGATATCCGGGACCGAGGAGGAGTACTGGAGGCCACGAGCGTTGAGCCGGCACACTCCGTCCTGGCTGCATGCCCACCTTAGCACGACACGTGCGTGGTGCTAGCACAGGAGGTACAGGACTGTGCCGGACCACTCGCGGCACAGTACGCAGCTCCGCATACCTCGGAACCTGCCCAGTCTCATGCTGCCTAGCCTGAGTACGGGGAGTTGGCTCTGCTCTACCTCTAGGCTCCGCCAACCTCCCTTCCAGCCCCCCAAACCTTGTGGCCTCCTCTCCTAATCCACAAACTCGCCCTGTAGCTGCCTCCCGCAGCCCCGTCGTCCATGCCATGTGCCCCCCCCAAAAAAAATTATGGGGTTGCCTCTTACGTGTCCGACGTCGGCACGGTTGGCGCCGCTGCTCCTCTCTATGGCGCTCCTTCACCGTCTCCTCCCACGGACGGTGATCCATTCCGGCCTGGATTTCCTCCCAAGTCCAGGATCCCTGCCCGTCCAAGATCTCCTCCCAAGTCCAGGCTGTCTGCTCCTGGACACGCTGCTTGGTCCTGTTATGGTGGGATCTTCTGTCACGATCGTCGTAATAAGTGGACCAAGGCGCAGCGTGATATGCGTACATCTTTTAATTAGTACTTTACCAACACGATACAACAACAAAACAACAAAACGAAACGTGAAGTCCTCGGTCATAAAACACAAACCTACACGGAACAAGATCCCACAAATGACAAGTGCAAAACAGGCTGCCTAAGTATGGTTCCCAATCAGAGACAACAAGCCACAGCTGTCTCTGATTGGGAACCACCCCGGCCAACATAGAAACACATTAACTAGAAACTAACAAAGAAAATTCAACATAGACAATCCACACCCTGGCTCAACATATAAGAGTCCCCAGAGCCAGGGCGTGACACAGAGACTGACAGAACCATGGGCCCTCTATGGAGAATCTGTCTTGATCTCTTTCATTCATTGTTGGTTTTGTTCTGTCTCTCTTCCCCTCTGACTCTAGTCTAGACTGGGGTTTTTATCCTCCCAACATTCCGGTAAACCCTCAGACACGATACAACGCACTCGGAGGAGCCTTAGGCCAGAGCAATCAATCAGTGAGAAAACAACCCAGAGATTAGGCAGTTGGTTTTTGTTCCATAAAACTGCCTCTGGAACCACAACAGCTTCTGAATGCCTGGGTCTCTGAAATAATACTATTTATATTCTATCTCTCTCTCTTGCCATAAAACTGTGTAATGTATACTGCATACTGCCTGGTCACAAAGGCAGAAACAAAATCTCACCTGAATACAGAAGTCTAATGTACACTAGCAACACTGCAATCAATAACAGCAACCACCATTCCCAGAGCAGCTACAAACCAGTCTCGTCCTTAGCTAGAAACCCAATGACTTCACAACTCTCCATCCTGGTAATATTATCATTAATATAATGACAAAAACTAGACAAACACACCCTCTCAATCCTGCGACTATACCATGCAAGCCTGATAATACATAGAGCCAGAGAGCTACTAGAAGCCTTCATGGCTGTAATGATAGTACAGAGAGCCACTGGGAGCCTTAATGGCTGTTATGATAGTACAGAGATCCACTGGGAGCCTTCATGGCTGTAATGATAGTACAGAGAGCCACTGTGAGCCTTCATGGCTGTAATACAGGCTAGAGGATCAAGGCTAATGTATTAATATTATATGGTTTCCTAACAGGGTCTATATGGCTGAAACACATGGTCTATAAGGCTGAAACACAGGGCATACATGGCTGTAACACAGGGCATACATGGCTGTAACACAGGGTCTATATGGCTGAAACACAGGGTCTATATGGCTGAAACACAGGGCATATATGGCTGCAACACAGGGCATACATGGCTGTAACACAGGGCCTATATGGCTGAAACACAGGGTCTATAGGGTCTATATGGCTGAAACACAGGGCCATTATAACCATTAAGGGCCATTATGACACGTTGACAACAGGAAAAAAAGGTATTTCATACACATGATAAGACACACACTCTAGACACATGTACATATTTTGTATTGTAGATACAGTACTACTGTACACACTCATACACCAGAAACACAAACCCGCACATGCATACAGTACTCTCCCCTTTGTTGCTGTCTTGTCCTTCTCTGGTGTGGTGATATTTGTGATATTTGTGTCACTGCTGTTTTTTTTAGATTGGACAATCTGAGCTTCGCTGTATTTGACTGTTTTCTGCTGCTTGTTTGTTCACTGAACCAGAGAAGGGGAGAAGGAGGGAGAGGAGGAGAAGTAAACAAAGGGGTGCAGAGGGATGAGAGAGAGAGATATCAGGAGGGATAGTGGGGGATAAATAAAGGAGCGTATCAGACATACTGTAGAGTTCATCTCTGGGGTCAGGGTCTAAATCACTCTCTGGTTTAAGACAAATTCTAAACTATCACAAAAAACACTTGGGATCCAACCAATCTGGGCTGCAGCATTGTCCTCTATCTGCTAAGAGAAACAACAGTACAGTACCTCTCTCTCTCTCTCTCACACACACACACACACACACTCATTCACACAGCGCTGTTATCTGGTGAGAGTATAGAGAGTGTTGTTTATTGTTCCCTGAGTGGTGCTGTGTTAGGGTGATTGTTACTGCTTTACATAAGGGTATTAAACAGAGCCAGCCCTATCTATCTGTCTCTGCCAGCCACACAGATTTGTGTTGCTGCTGTTATTTCCAAAGAGGATTGGGATCAACTAGCAGAGGAGAGAATAGATAGCCTACTGATATTACAACCTGTCTCTTCCTC
>NW_028166692.1:47500-53112 GCF_964263955.1 Coregonus lavaretus
CACACACACATGGTAAGCCCCCCTCAGACTACAGACAGATCCCCTGCTTTAGGCTCTTGCTAGCACAGAGCAGAAAAGGAGCGGAGAGGAAAAGAAGCATGACAGAACAGAATGAATGGACACCTGTCCTTTGTCAGCTTTCCATCAGAAAAGATCAGAGCTGTGATGTACTGGAGTCAAACAGCTAACTGAGAAGACATTACTCTGCCACTACAGTGTGTGGTAGGACCAGAGACAGTGGCTGTGATAGGCTCTACTATGGAGGCAGCAGATAAGATAAGTGTTCAGTCATTTAGGATGAAAGTTATAGTTATAGAGGTGTCTAAGGTTTGGGAGTGTTTTATAAATGGGGTCTGGAAGAGCAAGGGGAGAGAGAGATGGGGTGAGAGAAAGAGATAATGAGAGAGCAAGAGAGAGAGAGAGAGAGAGAGAGAGAGAAATAATGGAAAAAAAAGGGGCTTCTCTGACCTTGCGGAATGAGAAATGGACAGAAGGCGAGAGAATGATAAAAGCCTGTTTCCTCTAGATCATGTGCTGTTTTTCTCTTAATTAAACTCAGTATAAACCACCTAAGTCTTTAATGCCTTTTCTTTCTCTTTCCCTATCTTTCTCCATCCCCTCTTTCTCTCCTTCTTTTTCTCTTTCTAGTCTGTCTTTAGATACTGATCAGCTGATAAGATATGCATGCTGCCACTTCCTGAACGATAACCTCCGTGTTCAGTCAGACCTCACTCACACACACACAAACACACACACACACACACACACACACACACACACACACACACACACACACACACTACTTTGCACACACACTCTCACATCAACATTAAAAACGATAAATACAATGCTGCCCTGTTCCAATGTCCGATAATTACTGTATTTTCATCTCTTGTTGATAATTAATTGCGGAAAATATCTAAATGTGAAGATTTACTGAACAAACGGCAAAGACCCTTTTACCCTTTTGTGGTCCTCTGTAGCTCAGCTGGTAGAGCACGGCGCTTGTAACGCCAAGGTAGTGGGTTCGATCCCCGGGACCACCCATACGTTAAAAATGTATGCACGCATCACTGTAAGTCGCTTTGGATAAAAGCGTCTGCTAAATGGCATATTATTTATTTATTTATTTATTACCCCTCTTCCTTACTGTATTTTACCCTATCCCCCTCTCCTTACCCCTTACCCCTTTCCTTCCCCTCCTCCCCCTCCCTGTTCAGCTCATTATGTGAAGAAAAGTATTTATTTTCATTGATCAAAGCCTTCCCCCCTGAGAGAGGAAATGTGCAGTGTCTGCAATATGCAGTGTGTGTGTGTGTGTGTGTGTGTGTGTGTGGGGGGGGGGGGGGGGATAAAAAACCATCTTTGGGAATAAAACACCATCTTATCTATTTACATAAAACCCAATGTGAGGAGAGGAGATTTTTAAAAAAAATAAAGAAACTTGCTTAATTTGGATAGCTTCTACAGATTGCATATGTTGATGCTGAAACTATCACCAGAATAACATTTCAATTAATTTGTTGCAAACTTCAACTCTGCTGACATGCAATAAAATTATCTTTCCCTCACCGCCAATAATCCATGCTTATACAAAGGTTTACATGAAAAACATCAAGAGGAAATGAAAGAAACGTAGACTTAAACGATGACATCTTTCTCTTTTGGTCATAGATCAGGCTGATCTATGACCTCTCCTCTGACCCCCATGGTGACCTCTCAATGACCCCTGTGACCTCTCTGGGACTGTAGAAATGTAGACTTGACCTCTCACGCTCCACTCTTCTGAGTGTGTGTGTGTATGTGTGAGATGTGAGATGTGAGCCCAATATGGTCCAACCCTAATAACAGTCCAGTGTTATCAGCCCCCTTTATTCACTAATGATAAAACTACACTGCAAAACATTCACTACTATTAAAAGAACTGGCACAAAATACATGAAATCCCACGAATAGAATATGCTTGTCACAGTCAGTCAATCTTTCTGCGATACTACAAACTAAACCGCTTCTACAAACTCTCTCAGCTCCAGACATAACACACACACACCTCTGACAAGCTGTGTGGCCCTATAAGGAGCGGAGTACAGGTGAGATAGAAGGTGAGGTATGGGGTGAGACAGGTGGGATAGGAAGTGAGGTGTTGTCTCCTGTCATGATTCTAATTGGTCCAGCCAGTCTAACCCTGATAGCAGGTCAGCGCCCCTAAATCTAACAGTCAATCACTGGAGAGCACTGTGGGAATGAAACTCATGGAACACTAGAACAGATACAGTACAAGCAAATGTGAAAGACAGAAAATAATTTAAATCAATGTAAACAAATAAAACCGTATTTTTTCTCTGATTTGTAGCTTTTCAGTGTAAATAAAGTGTTGTTGTGAGCAGGTAGGATTACTTCTGCTGGAAGTGTCTAACATTTCTGTTCTAAAATAGACCTGTGCATGTTTGTACTATGAGAGAGAGAGATAGAGAGGCAGGCAGATAAAGTGAGATCCCTCTCCAGGATTTGTTTCAGTACAATTGTTTCTTGAGCGGATGGTCAGGGGGCCGGAATATAATTACAAATAATTTGTAGACTGTAAATTGACTGTAAAATGCCAAACAGATATAATATTTGACTAAAACATAACCATTTCAAACCTTGCTTACATTTGCTGGAAGTGGTGTTGGAGGGCCAGTAGGAGGCACTCTTTCCTCTGGTCTAAAGAAAGATCCCAGTGATTGGGGGACATTGCCCTGTATAGGGTGCCGTCTTTCGGATGGGACGTTAAACGGGTGTCCTGACTCTCTGTGGTCACTAAAGATCCCATGGCACTTATCGTAAGAGTAGGGTTGTTAACCCTGGTGTCCTGGCTAAATTCCCAATCTGGCCCTCATACCATCATGGCCACCTAATCATCCCCAGCTTACAATTGGCTCATTCATCCCCCCTCCTCTCATCTGTAACTATTCCCCAGGTCGTTGCTGTAAATGAGAATGTGTTCTCAGTCAACTTACCTGGTAAAATAAGGTTTAAAATAAAATGGTATACGATTTGGTTTATCTCTCTATTATGTGTGGGAATACTTTGTAACAGATTTCCAAAATTAAAATCACTTGGAGCTGATGTGCTGGTATTTTTACAGTCTTGTATGTCCAACAATTAAGAAATAATAATACAAACCCAAATAAATTCACACACGGTCCAAATTCGGCACGCGGGCTGCCAGTTGGGGAACCCTGCTGTACAGTATGTTCACACAGTGTGCCAAAAGTGAGTGCACTCACACCTCTCTCTCACTTGCTCCACCTCCCTCATGCCTCCTCACTCTCTGTGCCGTATGTGTGTCAACCTTGACCCAGAACGGTAGAGCAAGCACAGGAGCAGGAAAAGTGGGAGGAAGGGAAAAGGGGAGAAAGGAGAGGGAGAGGGGGAGAAAGGAGAGGGGGGGGGGGAGAAAGGAGAGGGGGAGGGGGAGAAGGGAGAGGGGGAGGGGGAGAAAGGCGAGAGGGGGAGGGGGGGAAAGGAGAGGGAGATGGGGAGAAAGGAGAGGGAGAGGGGGAGAAAGGAGAGGGGGAGGGGGAGAAATGAGAGAGTGAGGGGGAGAAAGGAGAGGGAGAGGGGAGAAAGGAGAGGGGGAGGGGGAGAAAGAAGAGGGAGAGGGGGAGAAAGGAGAGGGAGATGGGGAGAAAGGAGAGGGAGAGGGGGAGAAAGGAGAGGGGGAGGGGGAGAAATGAGAGAGTGAGGGGAGAAAGGAGAGTGAGAGGGGGAGAAAATGTGAGGTGGAGGGGAGAAAGGAGAGGGAGAGGGGGAGAAAGGAGAGGGAGAGGGGGAGAAAGGAGAGGGAGAGGAGGAGAAATGAGAGGGGGAGGGGGGAGAAAGGAGAAGGGGAGGGGGAGAAAGAAGAGGGAGAGGGGGAGAAAGGAGAGAGTGAGGGGGAGAAAGGAGAGGGGGAGGGGAGAAAGGAGAGGGAGAGGGGGAGAAAGGAGGGGGAGATGGGGAGAAAGGAGAGGGAGAGGGGGAGAAAGGAGAGGGGGAGGGGGAGAAAGGAGAGGGAGAGGGGGAGAAAGGAGAGGGAGAGGGGGAGAAAGGAGAGGGTGAGGGGGGATAAAGGAGAGGAAGATGGGGAGAAAGGAGAGGGAGAGGGGGGAGAAAGGAGTGGGGGAGGGGGAGGGGGAGGGGGGGAAATGAGAGAGTGAGGGGGAGAAAGGAGAGGGGGAGGGGAAGAAATTAGAGAGTGAGGGGGAGAAAGGAGAAGGAGAGGGGGAGAAAGGAGAGGGAGAGGGGGAGAAAGGAGAGGGTGAGAAAGGACAGGGTGAGGAGGAGAAAGGAGAGGGGGAGGGGGAGAAAGGAGAGGGAGAGGAGGAGAAAGGAGAGGGAGAGGGGGAGAAAGGAGAGGGAGAGGGGGAGAAATGAGAGGGAGAGGGGGAGAAAGGAGCGGGGGAGAAAGGAGAGGGATGGGGAGAAAGGAGAGTGAGATGGTGAGAAAGGAGAGGGAGAGGGGGAGAAAGGAGAGGGGGATGGGGAGAAATGAGAGAGTGAGGGGAGAAGAGAGAGGGAGAGGGGGAGAAAGGAGAGGGAGAGGGGGAGAAATGAGATGGGGAGGAGGAGAAAGGAGAGGGAGAGGGGGAGAAGGAGAGGGAGAGGAGGAGAAGGAGAGGGGGAGGGGGAGAAAGGAGAGGGGGGAGGGGGAGGGGGAGAAAGGAGAGGGAGAGGGGGAGAAAGGAGATGGAGATGGGGAGAAAGGAGAGGGAGAGGGGGAGAAAGGAGAGGGGGAGGGGGAGAAATGAGAGAGTGAGGGGGAGAAAGGAGAGGGAGAGGGGGAGGACAGGGTGAGGGGGAGAAAGGAGAGGGAGAGGGGGAGAAAGGAGAGGGGGAGGGGGAGAAAGGAGTGGGAGAGGGGGAGAAAGGAGAGGGAGATGGGGAGAAAGGAGAGGGAGAGGGGGAGGGAGGGGAGGAGAGGTGAGAAGGTGGGGAGGGGTGAGGAGTGGGGAGGGGGAGAAGGAGAGGGGGAGGGGGAGAATGAGAGGGTGAGAGGGAGAAGGAGAGGAGAGGGGGAGAAAGAACAGGGTGAGGGGGAGAAGGAGAGGGAGAGAGGGAGAAGGAGAGGGAGAGGGGGAGAAAGGAGAGGGAGAGGAGGAGAAAGGAGAGGGGGTGGGGGAGAAAGGTGTGGGGGTGGGGTGGAGAAGGTGTGGGGGAGGGGTGAGAAGGAGAGGTGAGGGGGGAGATAGGATAGGGGAGGGTGTGAGAGAGTGAGGGGGAGAAAGGAGAAGGAGGGTGAGGGGAGAAAGGTAAGGGTGAGGAGGAGAAGGAGAGGGAGAGGGGGAGAAGGAGAGGGAAGAGGGGGAGAAAGGAGAGGGTGAGGGGGGAGAAAGGAGAGGGAGAGGAAAAGTGAGAAGGGCACAGTGCCCTGTTTATGTATGATTTGAGAACACTTCCATAATGTCCACTAACAGAACAGAGAGAGCGAAGCAGACAGGGAAAGGGAGAGTTACGTGCTTTAGAACACACACATAATCTCTCTCTCTCTCTCTCTCTCTCTCTCTCTCTCTGATGTAGAGATTCCTCTGTGGCCTAGTGATTAGCAGCATGTTTCTACTCATCTCCTCCTTCTTCCCTCCCTCCCTCCC
>NW_028166691.1:2500-12500 GCF_964263955.1 Coregonus lavaretus
CCAGGTGGATAACGAATGCCAATCGGTCAGTGTATATGAAACAGGTTCGAGAATAGACAGGGGACATGGGGACATGAGGGTATCCGAAACCAGGCCCTGCCCTGGGCATGAGCACCTCCAGTCGGTCGCCGGAGGGATGGTCCACTTCGGAGCGTTGGAACCATGGTTCTGCGGGACCCAGAACCCTCAAAAAAGCCCATTTACCAACAACCGCACGGGCCGAGAGGTTTGCCATCACCCCCGGATCAATCGGACATGTACGGGTGCTTCACGACAGAGAGGGCCATGGGGACATGAGGTAGCCGAAACCGGGCCTTCCCCTGGGCATGGGAACGGCCAGTAGGTCCCTGGAGGTATGGTCCACTTCGGAGCGTTGGAACATGGTTCTGAGGGACCCAGAACCCTCAAACATGCCCGATTCCCAATATCCGCACAGGCCGAGAGGTTTGCCATCACCCCCGGATCAATCCGCCATGGAAGTCTATTCTCTGAAAACGAGGTTTTCAAAATCGCGCCGGTACCTGTCTGGCCGACCTGGAACCGAGTGGGGCTACTACGGGAGAGGCCAAATTATCGACATAAGCCCTGCCACCCGCTGGGCCTGTCTGTGCTCCGCCGTTTGGGGGAAAAAACAGCGATTTCGGTTTTGAAAAAACGACTTAAAACGTTAATAATTCAAAAACTAAAAGTCCAATCAGGATGGGGTTTTTTTGGCGCAAAAGGGCACGAATAGACGCACATTTATATATAAATTAATTCGTTTTTGGAAATTTTTTACTATATTTTAATTATGTTAGAAAAGTGAAAAAAAAAATAGGGGTCAGAACGGTTGATGTTCCTATACGAGTTAAGAAAAACCCTTTTAGGTAATGGAAGTTCATCATAAAAGAGGATAATAGACCAAATTTGGGACCTCTAGCTCATCGGGAAGTATTTTTAAACATTATTTGAAAAAAATCGGAAAAATCGGCCGAAATTGCACTATGTCCCTTCGTGCATGGTAACCCAAATGAGAACCAGGGGGAACGGCTCCTGACTCACACAAGGCCGACATGGGTGCTCTTGGTCGGATTGGGTTGTGGGTCAGACACCCCCACATGGAAGACCGCCGGCGGCCGATGGGAGAACCAGAGACCGACTCCTGGCTCACGGAAGGCCGATTTGGGTGCACTTGGTCGGATTGGGTTGTGGGTCAGACACCCCAACATGGTTGTCCGCCGGCGGACACCAGGAGAACCAGGGACCGACTCCTGCCTCACGGAAGGCCGATTTGATGCACTTTTTTTCGGATTGGGGTGGTGGTCAGACACCCCCATATGGAAATCATCCGGTTGACAACAGGAGAACCAGGGACCGACTCCTGCCTCACGGAAGGCCGATTTTGATGCACTTTTCTCGGATTGGGTTGGTGGTCAGACACCCCAACATGGTTGTCCGCCGGCGGACACCAGGAGAACCAGGGACCGACTCCTGGCTCACGGAGGCCGATTTTGATGCACTTTTTTCGGATTGGGGTGGTGGTCAGACACCCCCATATGGAAATCATCCGGTTGACAACAGGAGAACCAGGGACCGACTCCTGGCTCCCGGAAGGCGATTTTGATGCACTTTTTTTCGGATTGGGTTGGTGGTCAGACACCCCCATATGGAAACCATCCGGTTGACACTATGAGAACCAGGGACCGACTCCTGGCTCCCGGAAGGCCGATTTTGATGCACTTTTTTTCGGATTGGGTTGGTGGTCAGACACCCCCATATGGAAACCATCCGGTTGACACTATGAGAACCAGGGACCGACTCCTGGCTCCCGGAAGGCCGATTTTGATGCACTTTTTTCGGATTGGGTTGGTGGTCAGACACCCCCATATGGAAACCATCCGGTTGACACTATGAGAACCAGGGACCGACTCCTGGCTCCCGGAAGGCCGATTTTGATGCACTTTTCTCGGATTGGGTTGGTGGTCAGACACCCCCATATGGAAACCATCCGGTTGACACTATGAGAACCAGGGACCGACTCCTGGCTCCCGGAAGGCCGATTTTGATGCACTTTTCTCGGATTGGGTTGGTGGTCAGACACCCCCATATGGAAATCATCCGGTTGACACTATGAGAACCAGGGACCGACTCCTGGCTCCCGGAAGGCCGATTTTGATGCACTTTTCTCGGATTGGGTTGGTGGTCAGACACCCCCATATGGAAATCATCCGGTTGACACTATGAGAACCAGGGACCGACTCCTGGCTCCCGGAAGGCCGATTTTGATGCACTTTTCTCGGATTGGGTTGGTGGTCAGACACCCCCATATGGAAATCATCCGGTTGACAACAGGAGAACCAGGGACCGACTCCTGGCTCCCGGAAGGCCGATTTTGATGCACTTTTCTCGGATTGGGTTGGTGGTCAGACACCCCCATATGGAAATCATCCGGTTGACAACAGGAGAACCAGGGACCGACTCCTGGCTCCCGGAAGGCCGATTTTGATGCACTTTTCTCGGATTGGGTTGGTGGTCAGACACCCCCATATGGAAATCATCCGGTTGACAACAGGAGAACCAGGGACCGACTCCTGGCTCCCGGAAGGCCGATTTTGATGCACTTTTCTCGGATTGGGTTGGTGGTCAGACACCCCCATATGGAAATCATCCGGTTGACAACAGGAGAACCAGGGACCGACTCCTGGCTCCCGGAAGGCCGATTTTGATGCACTTTTCTCGGATTGGGTTGGTGGTCAGACACCCCCATATGGAAATCATCCGGTTGACAACAGGAGAACCAGGGACCGACTCCTGGCTCCCGGAAGGCCGATTTTGATGCACTTTTCTCGGATTGGGTTGGTGGTCAGACACCCCCATATGGAAATCATCCGGTTGACATTAGGAGAACCAGGGACCGACTCCTGGCTCCCGGAAGGCCGATTTTGATGCACTTTTCTCGGATTGGGTTGGTGGTCAGACACCCCCATATGGAAATCATCCGGTTGACATTAGGAGAACCAGGGACCGACTCCTGGCTCCCGGAAGGCCGATTTTGATGCACTTTTCTCGGATTGGGTTGGTGGTCAGACACCCCCATATGGAAACCATCCGGTTGACACCAGGAGAACCAGGGACCGACTCCTGGCTCCCGGAAGGCCGATTTTGATGCACTTTTTTCGGATTGGGTTGGTGGTCAGACACCCCCATATGGAAATCATCCGGTTGACATTAGGAGAACCAGGGACCGACTCCTGGCTCCCGGAAGGCCGATTTGATGCACTTTTCTCGGATTGGGTTGGTGGTCAGACACCCCCATATGGAAACCATCCGGTTGACACCAGGAGAACCAGGGACCGACTCCTGGCTCCCGAAGGCCGATTTTGATGCACTTTTCTCGGATTGGGTTGGTGGTCAGACACCCCCATATGGAAATCATCCGGGTTGACATTAGGAGAACCAGGGACCGACTCCTGGCTCCCGGAAGGCCGATTTTGATGCACTTTTCTCGGATTGGGTTGGTGGTCAGACACCCCCATATGGTAAACCGCCGGCGGACACTAGGAGAACCAGGGGAGGCTATTACCTCACACATGGGGGTTTTGGGTGCCCTTGGCCGGCTTGGGGGTGACCCCAAGAGTGGGTCCAAGACCCCACACCCGGATCCATCCACAGGGGGGCGCCACATGTCATTTTAAGCCTGATTTCACTAGGGGAACCAGGGGATGATCTTAACTCACAAATGGGGGTTTTGGGTGCCCATGGCCGGCTTGGGGGTGACCCCAAGAAGGGGTCCAAGCACCCCCATCCAGATCCATCCACAGGGGGGCGCCACAGGTCACTTTAGGCCGGATTTCACTATGGGGACCCAGGGGAGGCTGTTCACTCACACATGGGGGTTTTGGGTGCCCATGGTCGGCATGGCTGGCTTGGAGGAGACCCCAAGAAGGGGTCCAAGCACCCCCATCCAGATCCATCCACAGGGGGGCGCCACAGGTCATTTTAGGCCGGATTTCACTATGGGGACCCAGGGGAGGCTGTTCACTCACACATGGGGGTTTTGGGTGCCCATGGTCGGCATGGCTGGCTTGGAGGAGACCCCAAGAAGGGGTCCAAGCACCCCCATCCAGATCCATCCACAGGGGGGCGCCACAGGTCATTTTAGGCCGGATTTCACTATGGGGACCCAGGGGAGGCTGTTCACTCACACATGGGGGTTTTGGGTGCCCATGGTCGGCATGGCTGGCTTGGGGGAGACCCCAAGAAGGGGTCCAAGCACCCACAGCCGAATCCATCCACAGGGGGGCGCCACAGGTCACTTTAGGCCGGATTTCACTAGGGGTACACTGGGGAGGCTGTTCACTCACACATGGGGGTTTTGGGTGCCCTTGGTCGGCATGGCTGGCTTGGAGGAGACCCCAAGAAGGGGTCCAAGCACCCCCACCAAGATCCATCCACAGGGGGGCGCCACAGGTCACTTTAAGCCTGATTTCACTATGGGGACCCAGGGGAGGCTTTTCACTCACACATGGGGGTTTTGGGTGCCCTTGGTCGGCATGGCTGGCTTGGGGGGGACCCCAAGAAGGGGTCCAAGACCCCACAGCCGGATCCATCCACAGGGGGGCGCCACAGGTCATTGTAGGCCGGATTTCACTATGGGGACCCAGGGGAGGCTTTTCACTCACACATGGGGGTTTTGGGTGCCCATGGTCGGCATGGCTGGCTTGGGGGGGACCCCAAGAAGGGGTCCAAGACCCCACAGCCGGATCCATCCACAGGGGGGCGCCACATGTCACTTTAGGCCGGATTTCACTATGGGTACCCAGGGGAGGCTGTTCACTCACACATGGGGGTTTTGGGTGCCCATTGAAGGCATGGCCAGCTTGGGGGGGACCCCAAGAAGGGGTCCAAGCACCCACAGCCGGATCTATCCACAGGGGGGCGCCACATGTCATTTTAAGCCTGATTTCACTATGGGTACCCAGGGGAGGCTGTTCACTCACACATGGGGGTTTGGGGTGCCCATGGTCGGCATGGATGGCTTGGGGGGGACCCCAAGAAGGGGTCCAAGCACCCACAGCCGGATCTATCCACAGGGGGGCGCCACATGTCATTTTAAGCCTGATTTCACTATGGGTACCCAGGGGAGGCTGTTCACTCACACATGGGGGTTTTGGGTGCCCATGGTCGGCATGGCTGGCTTGGAGGAGACCCCAAGAAGGGGTCCAAGCACCCACAGCCGAATCCATCCACAGGGGGGCGCCACAGGTCACTTTATGCCGGATTTCACTATGGGGACACAGGGGAGGCTGTTCACTCACACATGGGGGTTTTGGGTGCCCATGGCCGGCATGGCTGGCTTGGGGGGGACCCCGAGAAGGGGTCCAAGCACCCACAGCCGAATCCATCCACAGGGGGGCGCCACAGGTCACTTTAAGCCTGATTTCACTATGGGTACACTGGGGAGGCTGTTCACTCACACATGGGGGTTTTGGGTGCCCATGGCCGGCATGGCTGGCTTGGGGGGGACCCCGAGAAGGGGTCCAAGCACCCACAGCCGAATCCATCCACAGGGGGGCGCCACAGGTCACTTTAAGCCTGATTTCACTATGGGTACACTGGGGAGGCTGTTCACTCACACATGGGGGTTTTGGGTGCCCATGGTCGGCATGGCTGGCTTGGAGGAGACCCCAAGAAGGGGTCCAAGCACCCCCACCAAGATCCATCCACAGGGGGGCGCCACAGGTCACTTTAAGCCTGATTTCACTATGGGTACACTGGGGAGGCTGTTCACTCACACATGGGGGTTTTGGGTGCCCATGGCCGGCATGGCTGGCTTGGGGGAGACCCCAAGAAGGGGTCCAAGCACCCCCACCAAGATCCATCCACAGGGGGGCGCCACAGGTCACTTTAAGCCTGATTTCACTATGGGTACACTGGGGAGGCTGTTCACTCACACATGGGGGTTTTGGGTGCCCATGGTCGGCATGGCTGGCTTGGAGGAGACCCCAAGAAGGGGTCCAAGCACCCCCACCAAGATCCATCCACAGGGGGGCGCCACAGGTCACTTTAAGCCTGATTTCACTATGGGTACACTGGGGAGGCTGTTCACTCACACATGGGGGTTTTGGGTGCCCATGGTCGGCATGGCTGGCTTGGAGGAGACCCCAAGAAGGGGTCCAAGCACCCCCACCAAGATCCATCCACAGGGGGGCGCCACAGGTCACTTTAAGCCTGATTTCACTATGGGTACACTGGGGAGGCTGTTCACTCACACATGGGGGTTTTGGGTGCCCATGGCCGGCATGGCTGGCTTGGGGGAGACCCCAAGAAGGGGTCCAAGCACCCCCACCAAGATCCATCCACAGGGGGGCGCCACAGGTCACTTTAAGCCTGATTTCACTATGGGTACACTGGGGAGGCTGTTCACTCACACATGGGGGTTTTGGGTGCCCATGGTCGGCATGGCTGGCTTGGAGGAGACCCCAAGAAGGGGTCCAAGCACCCCCACCAAGATCCATCCACAGGGGGGCGCCACAGGTCACTTTAAGCCTGATTTCACTATGGGTACACTGGGGAGGCTGTTCACTCACACATGGGGGTTTTGGGTGCCCATGGCCGGCATGGCTGGCTTGGGGGAGACCCCAAGAAGGGGTCCAAGCACCCCCACCAAGATCCATCCACAGGGGGGCGCCACAGGTCACTTTAAGCCTGATTTCACTAGGGGGACACTGGGGAGGCTGTTCACTCACACATGGGGGTTTTGGGTGCCCATGGCCGGCATGGCTGGCTTGGGGGAGACCCCAAGAAGGGGTCCAAGCACCCCCACCAAGATCCATCCACAGGGGGGCGCCACAGGTCATTTTCACTAGGAGAACCAGGGGAGGGCTCCTGACTCACACATGGGCATTCTGGGTGCCCATGGCTGGGATGGGTGAGACAGAGTCCAGCCCTCCACACACAAAAGTGATCCAGCAGGCCAGAAGAAAGGGGAGAGAGAGAGAGAGAGAACAAATAATACATGGGCACAGAGCAGCCAGCCTCCATTGGAGCTGCCTGCACAGTGCTGCCCTCCTGTGGGAAAGGTTCACACACACACTCACTCACTCACTCACACAGACACACACAGACAAACCTATTCACTTGGGCCTTCTCCCTCATGCCCTGCTGACATCCATGCAGGCCCACATTGACCTTTGTGACCTCTGGAGCTCCATGCACCTTGTTCTAAACTCCCTGCCTAGTAAAGGGCATCTCCCATGGGCATGAGAGTACAGCTCACTCCCCTGGAGCACCATGCCTCTTTTTAATCACTCTCTCCCTATTAAAACCCTCTCTCCCATGGGCTTGAGAGTACAGCTTACTCCCTTGACCTCCAGAGGTATAGGAGGCCAAAAAAAAAGGGGGACAGAGCAGACAGCCCCCAAAGGGGATGCCTGCTCTGCCCCCCTATGAGACAGGTTCACTCACTCACACAGACACACCTATTCACTTGGGCCTTCTCCCTCATGCCCTGCTGACATCCATGCAGGCCCACATTGACCTTTGTGACCTCTGGAGCTCCATGCCTCTTTTTAAACTCTCTCTTCCCATTAAAAGCCTCTCTCACATGGGCTTGAGAGTACAGCTTACTCCCTTGACCTCCAGAGGTATAGGAGGCCAAAAAAAAAGGGGGACAGAGCAGACAGCCCCCAAAGGGGATGCCTGCTCTGCCCCCCTATGAGACAGGTTCACTCACTCACACAGACACACCTATTCACTTGGGCCTTCTCTCTGTGGCCCTGCTGACAGCCATGCAGGCCCACATTGACATTTGTGACCTCTGGAGCTCATTTCCTCCATCTCTACACTCCATGCCCAGTGAAACCCTCTCTCACTCGGCCTGAGACTGCAGCTCACTCCCTGGATGGCCTGGGCTCCAGAACCACGACCACCAGGCCCACACTCCCTGCCCACTCAAACCCTCTCTCACTCGGCCTGAGACTGCAGCTCACTCCCTGGACCTCCATGCCTCTCCGACCTCCATGCCTCCAGGCCCACACTCTGTGTCCGCTCAAACCATCTCTCACTCGGACTGAGACTGCAGCTCACTGCATGGGCGTCCCCGACCTCCATGCCTCCAGGCCCACACTCTGTGTCCGCTCAAACCATCTCTCACTCGGACTGAGACTGCAGCTCACTGCATGGGCGTCCCCGACCTCCATGCCTCCAGGCCCACACTCTGTGTCCGCTCAAACCATCTCTCACTCGGACTGAGACTGCAGCTCACTGCATGGGCGTCCCCGACCTCCATGCCTCCAGGCCCACACTCTGTGTCCGCTCAAACCATCTCTCACTCGGACTGAGACTGCAGCTCACTGCATGGGCGTCCCCGACCTCCATGCCTCCAGGCCCACACTCTGTGTCCGCTCAAACCATCTCTCACTCGGACTGAGACTGCAGCTCACTGCATGGGCGTCCCCGACCTCCATGCCTCCAGGCCCACACTCTGTGTCCGCTCAAACCATCTCTCACTCGGACTGAGACTGCAGCTCACTGCATGGGCGTCCCCGACCTCCATGCCTCCAGGCCCACACTCTGTGTCCGCTCAAACCATCTCTCACTCGGACTGAGACTGCAGCTCACTGCATGGGCGTCCCCGACCTCCATGCCTCCAGGCCCACACTCTGTGTCCGCTCAAACCATCTCTCACTCGGACTGAGACTGCAGCTCACTGCATGGGCGTCCCCGACCTCCATGCCTCCAGGCCCACACTCTGTGTCCGCTCAAACCATCTCTCACTCGGACTGAGACTGCAGCTCACTGCATGGGCGTCCCCGACCTCCATGCCTCCAGGCCCACACTCTGTGTCCGCTCAAACCATCTCTCACTCGGACTGAGACTGCAGCTCACTGCATGGGCGTCCCCGACCTCCATGCCTCCAGGCCCACACTCTGTGTCCGCTCAAACCATCTCTCACTCGGACTGAGACTGCAGCTCACTGCATGGGCGTCCCCGACCTCCATGCCTCCAGGCCCACACTCTGTGTCCGCTCAAACCATCTCTCACTCGGACTGAGACTGCAGCTCACTGCATGGGCGTCCCCGACCTCCATGCCTCCAGGCCCACACTCTGTGTCCGCTCAAACCATCTCTCACTCGGACTGAGACTGCAGCTCACTGCATGGGCGTCCCCGACCTCCATGCCTCCAGGCCCACACTCTGTGTCCGCTCAAACCATCTCTCACTCGGACTGAGACTGCAGCTCACTGCATGGGCGTCCCCGACCTCCATGCCTCCAGGCCCACACTCTGTGTCCGCTCAAACCATCTCTCACTCGGACTGAGACTGCAGCTCACTGCATGGGCGTCCCCGACCTCCATGCCTCCAGGCCCACACTCTGTGTCCGCTCAAACCATCTCTCACTCGGACTGAGACTGCAGCTCACTGCATGGGCGTCCCCGACCTCCATGCCTCCAGGCCCACACTCTGTGTCCGCTCAAACCATCTCTCACTCGGACTGAGACTGCAGCTCACTGCATGGGCGTCCCCGACCTCCATGCCTCCAGGCCCACACTCTGTGTCCGCTCAAACCATCTCTCACTCGGACTGAGACTGCAGCTCACTGCATGGGCCTCCCCGACCTCCATGCCTCCAGGCCCACACTCTGTGTCCGCTCAAACCATCTCTCACTCGGACTGAGACTGCAGCTCACTCCCTCGACCTCCATGCCTCTCCGACCTCCATGCCTCCAGGCCCACACTCCATGCCCGCTCAAACCATCTCTCACTCGGCCTGAGACTGCAGCTCACTCCCTGGGTTGCCTGGGCTCCAGAACCACGACCACCAGGCGAACCGGGGCACCCACTCTTAAGCACCCCTCCCGCGGACACAAAGTAGTCTTAAGCCCGGCCTTCAGGAACCACGCGTACCTGGTAACCCAAAACAAGCTCATCGTACCTGGTAACCCAATTTTATTTCTATTTTTTCCCCGTTCACAGACTAAGTCCCCACTCAGACCTCCGCTGCCTGAGTGACGCCCTTAG